>NC_090406.1:1894788-2194788 GCF_036365525.1 Heterodontus francisci
ACAACAGCACTTCTGATATGTCTTTTTCCTCAAACCGAGATTGACAAGGCCCTCGACTGTGTCCAACCCATTTCCCGCGCATCTTCCCTTCCCTTTCCGCGTTCCAAAGGGACCATTCCCTCCTGAACACTCTGGTTCACTCCTCCATCGTCCCCGACACATCATCCCGTTCTCACGGAACCTTCCATACAAGCGTAGGAGGTGTAATACCTGCCCATTTACCTCCTCTCTCTTCACCATCCAAGGCCCCAAACACTCCTTCCAGGTAAAGCAGCAATTTACTTGTACTTTCAATTTAGTCTCCTGTATTTGCTGCTGACAATGTGGTCGTCTCTACACTGGGGAGACCAAACACAGATTGGGTGACCGTTTTGCAGAACACCTCCGCTCAGTCTGCAAGCATGACCCCAAGCTTCCGGTTGCTTGCCATTTTAATTCAGCACCTTGGTCTCACACCCACATTTCTGTCCTTGGCCTGCTGCAGTGTTCCAGTGAAGCTCAGCTTGAGGAACAGCATCTCATCTTCTGCTTAGGCACTTTACAGCCTTCTGCACTCAACATTGAGTTCAAAGCTTTCAGACCATGACCCCATTTTGATGGTTAAAAACAAACAATGTGCCAGTCTTAGACTTGTTTTTCATGTTTTTACTTTCAGACAGAGCTGTTCATTATTGTGCCATTAATGCGCTCTCTGGAGAAATGCTTTGTCTTTTACTACAGCTATTACCACTCCTTTTGCCTTGTCTTTCATGACACCTTTGTCATTTAATCTCTCCTGCCCTATCACAGACCTTCCCTTTTGTTCTTCCTCCCCCACGTCCCTTTGGCATAAAACTCATCACGTTTCTACCTTTGGTTCCGAAGAAGAGTCATGTCCAACTCGAAACGTCAACTCTGCTTCTCTCTCCACAGATCCTGCCAGACATGTTGAGTGTTTCCAGCACTTCCTGTTTATATTTCAGATTTCCAGCATCCACAGTATTTTGCTTTTACTTCAGCTTTGAGATGGACCTGCTCACTGATGCTCCATTTGGGTTTTAGTGCCGCTCGCAACTCCTCAGATAATGAAGCAGTCCATGCCATTATGCAGCAAGACCTGGACAACATTCAGGCTGAGGTTGATAGGTAGCTAAGGACATGTGTGCCACGCAACAACCATCTCCAACAAGAGGGACTCTAGCCATCTCCCCCACTTTCAAAGGCATTACCATCATCGACTCACCCACCATCAATATCCTGGGGGTTACCATTAACAGAAACTGAACGGCACGAGTCACATAAGTACCATGGCGACAAGATCACATCAGAGGCTGGGAATTCTGTGATGAGTAACTCACCTCCTGACTTCCCAAAACCTTTCCACCATTTAGAAGGCACAAGTGGTGCAATGGTTAGCACCGCAGCCTCGCAGCTCCAGCAACCCGGGTTCGATTCTGGGTACTGCCTGTGTGGAGTTACGAAGAACAAAGAACAGCACAGGAACAGGCCATTCGGCCCTCCAAGCCTGCGCCGATCTTGATGCCTGCCTAAACTAAAACCTTCTGCACTTCTGGGGACTGAATCCCTCTATTCCCATCCTATTCATGTATTTGTCAAGATGCCTCTTAAACGTCGCTATCGTACCTGCTTCCACCACCTCCCCTGGCAGCATGTTCCAGGCACTCACCACCCTCTGTGTAAAGAACTTGCCTCGCACATCCCCTCTAAACTTTGCCCCTCTCACCTTAAACCTATGTCCCCCAGTAACTGACTCTTCCACCCTGGGAAAAAACTTCTGACTATCCACTCTGTCCATGCTGCTCATAACTTTGTAAACCCCGATCATGTCGCCCCTCCACCTCCGTCGTTTCAGTGAAAACAATCCGAGTTTATCCAACCTCTCCTCATAGCTAATGCCCTCCAGACCAGGCAACATCCTGGTAAACCTCTTCTGTACCCTCTCCAAAGCCTCCACGACCTTCTGGTAGTGTGGCAACCAGAATTGCACGCAATATTCTAAGTGTGGCCTAACTAAGGTTCTGTACAGCTGCAACATGACTTGCCAATTTTTATACTCTATGCCCCAACTGATGAAGGCAAGCATGCCGTATGCCTTCTTGACTATCTTATCCACCTGCGTTGCCACTTTCAGTGACCTGTGGACCTGTACGCCCAGATCTCTGAGCCTGTCAATACTCCTAAGGGTTCTGCCATTTACTGTATACTTCCTACCTGCGTTAGACCTTCCAAAATGCATTACCTCACATTTGTCCGGATTAAACTCCATCTGCCACTTCTCCGCCCAAGTCTCCAACCGATCTATATCCTGCTGTATCCTCTGACAATCCTCATCACTATCCGCAACTCCACCAACCTTTGTGTCGTCCGCAAACTTACTAATCAGACCAGCTACATTTTCCTCCAAATCATTTATATATACTACAAAGAGCAAAGGTCCCAGCACTGATCCCTGCGGAACACCACTAGTCACAGCCCTCCATTCAGAAAAACACCCTTCCTTCCACTGCTACCCTCTGTCTTCCATGACCGAGCCAGTTCTGTATCCATCTTGCCAGCTCACCTCTGATCCCGTGTGACTTCACCTTTTGTACCAGTCTGCCATGAGGGACTTTGTCAAAGGCTTTACTGAAGACCGTATAGATAACATCCACTGCCCTTCCTTCATCACTCATCTTTGTCACTTCCTCAAAAAACTCAATCAAATTAGTGAGACACGACCTCCCCTTCACAAAACCATGCTGCCTCTCACTAATAAGACCATTTGTTTCCAAATGGGAGTAAATCCTGTCCCGAATAATCCTCTCTAATAATTTCCCTACCACTGACGTAAGGCTCACCGGCCTATAATTTCTTGGATTATCCTTGCTACCCTTCTTAAACAAAGGAACAACATTGGCTATTCTCCAGTCCTCTGGGACCTCACCTGTAGCCAATGAGGATACAAAGATTTCTGTCAAGGCCCCAGCAATTTCTTCCCTTGACTCCCTCAGTATTCTGGGGTAGATCCCATCAGGCCCTGGGGACTTATCTACTTTAATGCTTTGCAAGACACCCAACACCTCCTCCTTTTTGATAATGAGATGACAGACTATCTGCACTCCTTTCCCTAGACTCATCATCCACCAAGTCCTTCTCTTTGGTGAATACTGATGCAAAGTACTCATTTAGTACCTCGCCCATTTCCTCTGGTTCAACACATAGATTCCCTTCTCTGTCCTTGAGTGGGCCAACCCTTTCTCTAGTTATATACGTATAAAAAGCCTTGGGATTCTCCTTAATCCTGTTTGCCAATGACTTTTCATGATTCCTTTTAGCCCTCCTGACTCCTTGCTTAAGTTCCTTCCTACTGTCTTTATATTCCTCAAGGGATTCGTCTGTTCCTAGCCTTCCAGCCCTTACGAATGCTTCCTTTTTCTTTTTGACTAGGCTCACAATATCCCGCGTTATCAGTGACCCGAAACGTTAACTCTGCTCTTTCCACAGATGCTGCCAGACCTGCTGAGTGGTTCCAGCATTTCTTGTTTTTATTACCAATTTAGTAAATCTTGGCTGCACCGTCTCCAAAGCATGTATATCCTTTCATAAATGTGGAGACCAACACTACGCTCCGTATTCCATATGTGGCCTCACCAAAGCCCTACACTTGTAGCAAGACTTCCTTATTCCTGTACTCCAATCCCCTTGCAATAAAGGCCAACATGTCATTTGCCTTCCTAATTGCTTGCTGCACCTGTCTCTGCAGCTATCTCTTTTAGAACCCTAGGGTGTAGGCCATCAGGTCTCGGGAATGTCAGATTTTAGTCCCTTAAGTCTCTCCAATACTTTTTCTCTGCTGATATGAATTTCCTTAATTTCTTCACTCTTTTTAGCCCCTAGGTTACTGACTATTTCTGGTATGGAACTTGTGTCTTCTACTGTGAAGACATTCACAAAATATTTGTTCAATGCCTCTGCCATTTCCTCATTCCCCATGATAAGTAAACTAAAGCGTAAATATCTCTATATATGTCTCACGGATCCCACTGTGTGCTGCTGGGTTAATGCTGGTGTCTTTCGGAAGTGGAATTGTTATTCGACTGCCTTACTGGGTTTAAAATGGAGCAGATTAAACGTAACTGAGCCACTGCGCAATTCTGTAGATGCAGCACTGGGTGGAGGGGTGGGGGGGTGGTAGAATGGGATTGAAAGCAAGAATAACTTGCATTTGTAAAGTGGCTTTCATGACTTCAGGACATCCCAAAGAACTTTACAGCCAATGAAGTGCTTTTAAAGTGCAGTCAGTGCTGTAATATTAGAAATGCAGCAGGCAATTTGTGCACAGAAAGCTCCCACAAACAGCAATGTGATAATGACCAGATAATCTGTTTTCAAGTGTTGATTGATTGAGGGATAGATATTGACCAGGACACTGGAGAGAACTCCCTGGCTCTTCAAAATAGTGCTATGGGACCTTTTACATCCACCTGAGACAGCAGACAGGACCTCAGTTTAACACCTTGTTCAAAAGACAGTACCTCCAACAGTGCAGCTCTCCCTTGGCACTGCACTGGGATTGTCAACCTGGATTATGTGCTCAAGTCTCTGGTTTGGGAGTTTTGACTCGGAGGCAAGAGTGCTACCCACTGAGCCACAGCTGATGCTGAGGTCAATGCCTGGTTCATCTGAGCGTTTCACTTCTTAACTTCAAGTGTTTGCTGCTACTCAGGATAGAGTTGACCATTAATCTGCTGTGTTGCGTGTTGGTGAGACAGAATTACCCTGACGTCTGTTGACACGAAATCACAGCAGCATCGGAAATACGACTGAGCATTGAGCAATCCCTGTCAGTGTCACTGACCTTCAGTCCTGTGTCTTCACCGGGCCAGTGTCTCCGCTACTTGCCATTGATCCTGTGTTTCCGCCACTGACCATTGCACTGGCACGATCTCTGTCACTGAGCAGTCAGTCTCCTTCCTACAGCAGGGATATCTGATCATTTGTGTTAAATAGTTTGAGAGGCGATCAACTTTCTATAGAAAAGAGATCAGCAAGTTCTGAAAACAAACCGATTTCTGCTAGCAGTATATTTTGAAGAGTTAGATTAAGTTCTGATTTTTATTGTTTTAGGAAGAGAGCAAGCCAGAGAAGGCATGGCAGGTCTGGTTGAACAGTAAGCTTGTAGCCGAGGCAGGGAATGCTGGAGGTGATTCGTGTAGGCAGTGTTTACAGAACGTATTGGTATCAGTATCACAGATTATGTGTCACGCACCTCTAAATCAAGGCCACAGGGGGAGTCGGATTGAAGACACCGGTGATGGACATTAAAGGTCTGTGGTACCCCGGGAAGTGGGAGGGGAATTAAACACAAATAAATGATGCATGGCAGGTCAGAGGCATTACAAAAAGCAAGATGTAACATCAGTGTTGGGAAAATTACTGGAGTTGAAGGGCAAAATTAATTCTCATTCGGGAAGCATGGGTTAATAAGGGGCAGCCAGCATGGAGTGCAGTCCACAGAAATTGGTATTGGCAGCATTGTTTTTAAGTAATAAATGGATTTGGGTATAAGGAGTAAAATTACAAAATTTGTGAATAATATGAAATTTGACAATGTAGTAATTAGTGAACAGCATAGTAGCAAACAACAGAAGGACGGAGACTGATGGAATGGGCAAACACAAGGCAAATGCAAATCAATGCAGATAAGTGTGAAATGATGTACTTTGGGAGAAACAATATGGAGAGGCAGTAGAATGTAAATGGTATTATTTTGAAAGGGGTGCAAAAGCAGAGGGAACTGGGGGTGCATATTCATAAATCTTTGAAGGTGGCCGAGCAAGCTGATAAGGTGATTAAGAAAGCATGTGGGATACTTAGCTTTGTAAATAGGGGCACTGAATACAGAAACAAGGAAGTCATGCTCAACCTTTACAAATCTCTGGTTAAGCCTCAACAACTTGTATTTATGTAGCGCGTTTAACGTAACAGAACATCCCAAGGTGCTTCTCAGAGGCATTAAAAAACAAAATATGACACCGAGCCAAATGAGATATTAGGTCGGATGACTAAAACCTTGGTCAAGGAGGTAGATTTTAAGGAGTGTCTTAAAGGAGAAAAACAAGGTAGAGAGGTGAAGGTTTAGGGAGAGAATTCCAGAGCTTAGGGCCTAGACGGCTGAAGGCACGGCCACCAATGGTGGAGTGATTAAAATCGGGCATGTTCAAAAGACCAGAATTAGAGCAGTGCAGATATCTGGAGGGTTGTAGGACTGGAGGAGATTATAGAGGATATCCCGGGGGGAACGTCCAGCGAGGCCAAATGGGTAGAACTTCGAAATAAGAAAGGGGTGATCACTTTGATGGGATTATACTATAGGCCCCCCAATAGTCAGAGGGAATTGGAGGAGCATATATGTAGGGAAATCACAGATAGGTGTAGGAATTATAAGGTTGTAATAGTAGGTGATTTTAACTTCCCTAATATTGACTGGGACTGCCTTAGTGCTAAGGGATCAGATGGAAAAGAATTTGTTATGTGTGTCCAGGATAGTTTTCTGAAGCAGTATGTGGATGGCCCTACTAGAGAAGGGGCTACACTCGACCTCCTGTTAGGAAATGAGGATGGGCAGGTGGTTGATGTGTCAGTGGGGGAGCACTTTGGGACCAGTGACCATAACTCTATTAGCTTCAAGATAGTTATGGAAAAGGATAGGACTGGTCCTCCGGTTGAAGTCCTAAATTGGGGGAAAGCTGATTTTGATGGCATCAGACAGGAACTCTCAAAAGTTGAATGGGAGAGGCTGTTTACAGGTAAAGGGATGTCTGGCAAGTGGGAGGCTTTTAAAAGTGAGATAGGAAGAGTTCAGGGCCGGCATGTTCCTGTTAGATGGAAGGGCAAGGCTGGCAAGTTTAGGGAACCTTGGTTGACGAGGGATATTGAGGGTCTGGTCAGGACAAAGAAGGAGGCATATGTCAGGTATAGGCAGCTGGGATCGAGCGTGTCCCTCGAGTATAGGGGATGAAGGACTACACTTACAGGAAATTAGGAGGGCGAAAAGGGGCCATGAGATTTCCCTGGCAGATAAGATAAAGGAGAATCCTAAAAGATTCCATAAGTATATTAAGAGTAAAAGGGTAGCTAGGGAGAGAGTAGGTCCCCTTAAGGATCAGTGTGGCAATCTATGTGTGGAGTCACGGGAAATGGGCGAGGTCTTAAATGAATACTTCTTGTCTGTATTTACCGTGGAGAAGGTCATGGAAGCTAGTGAGTTTAAGGGAGGGAACAGTGATATCCTGGAGCATATCAACATTACAAAGGAGGAGGTGTTGGAGGTTTTGAAGTGCATTAAGGTGGATAAATCCCCAGGGCCTGACCAGGTGTATCCTAGGATGCTATGGGAAGCAAGGGAGGAGATTGCTGGGGCCCTGGCAGTGATTTTTGTATCATCGTTAGCCACGGGTGAGGTACCGGAAGACTGGAGGATAGCTAATGTTGTGCCTTTATTTAAGAAGGGCAGCAGGGATAAGCCAGGGAACGACAGGCCGGTGAGCCTGACGTCAGTGGTGGGAAAGTTATTGGAAGGGATTCTGAGAGACAGGATTTATATGCATTTGGAAAGGCAAGGTCTGATTAGGGATAGTCAGCATGGCTTTGTGTGTGGGAAATCATGTCTCACGAATTTGACTTTTTTGAGGAGGTGACCAAGAGGATTGATGAGGGCAGGGCGATGGACGTTGTCTACATGGACTTTAGCAAGGCCTTTGACAAGGTCCCACATGGTAGGCTGATCCAGAAGGTTCGAACACATGGGATCCAGGGTGAGCTAGCAAATTGGATACAAAATTGGCTTGGTGATAGGAGGCAGAGGGTGGTAGTGGAGGGTTGTTTTTCAGATTGGAGGCTGGTGACCAGTGGTGTGCCGCAGGGATCAGTGCTGGGACCTCTGTTATTTGTCATATATATTAATGACTTGGATGTGAATGTAGGGAGCATGATTAGTAAGTTTGCAGATGACACCAAAATTGGTGGTATAGTGGACAGTGAAGAAGATTGTCTAAGGTTACAACAGGATATAGATCAACTGGGAAAGTGGGCAAGAGATTGGCAAATGGAATTTAACGCAGACAAGTGTGAAGTGATGCATTTTGGAAGTTAAACCAGGGCAGGACATATACAGTGAATGGCAGGGCCCTGGGGAGTGTTGTTGAGCAGAGAGACCTTGGGGTGCAAGTACATAGTTCCCTGAAAGTGGCAACACAGGTAGACAGGGTGGTGAAGAAGGCGTATGGCATGCTTGCCTTCATCGGCCGAGGCATTGGGTACAAGAGTTGGGATGTCATGTTACAGTTGTACATAACGTTGGTTAGGCCGCATTTGGAGTACCGTGTGCAGTCCTGGTCACCGCACTACAGGAAAGATGTGATTAATCTAGAGAGGGTGCAGAAAAGATTCACAAGGAAGTTGCCTGGTTTGGAGGGCCTGAGTTATAAAGAGAGAATGGATAGGCTGGGTCTGTTTTCCCTGGAGAGAAGGAGGCTGAGAGGGGACATGATAGAGGTATATAAAATTATGAGAGGCATAGATAGGGTAGATAGCCAGAGTCTGTTTCCCATGGTAGGGGTGACTAAAACTAGAAGGCATAGATTTAAGGTGAGAGGGAGGAGGTTTAAAGGGGATCAAAGGGGTAAATTTTTCACACAAAGAATAGTGGGTATCTGGAATGAGCTGCCTGAGGAAGTGTTGGAGGCAGGAACAGTAGCAACATTTAAGAGGCATCTGGACAGGTACTTGAATGAGCAAGGCATAGAGGGATATGGAATTAATGCAGGCAGGTGGGATTAGTATAGATAAGCATTATGGTCGGCATGGACGCGGTGGGCCGAAGGGCCTGTTTCTTTAAAGATCTCAGCCAGGTTTCCGTCAAGGCAGTGATGTTGCATCATCCACAATAAGCTCATTGATGGCAAAGGCCTTGTTCATGAGTGAACGGACATTCTGGAGGGAGATGTGGAGAGAGACAGTGAGAGCCGATGCATTGGCAGAGTCCACAGGGTCAGATCTGAAAAGGGTGAGTTGGACAGGGAGGAGATTAGTAAGATTAATCCCCATTTTGTGCACTGGGTGGGAAGGTCGAACAGAGAGTGGCATGAGGCAGTTACGGTTGCTGCTCGGGAGGTAGTGATGAGTGCTTCGATGGGCCCCTTAGGTGGAATGCAAGAGAGGCGCAGAAGGAAGCTGCAGGCTTATCTAAGAGGGATTCAAGGCTGGGACAGTGGCAGGAGAGTAGAAGGTCAAGGAGTACTGAAGAGTTGCGATAGGGATTTGGGAAGGCAAAGTGCCTGAGAACGGAGGAATGAAAGGAATAACAATAGAAAAGAAAGCTCTAGAAGGGGTTGAGACAAAAGAAGCAAAAAGAGAGTGGAAAATAATAAAGTGGAAATGGAAGTGATGGGTTCGGGTCTGGAAAGGCAGCCAAAGTGTAAATGGACTTGGGGAAAGCTTGTTACATAGGGGTGGTAATGTAGCATTAATTAGAATGCATATATCTTAGTAGTAAATGGAGAATGAAGACGAGACAATAGGAGAGAGTTCAGAGTTAAGTCATAATCCCTGTATCTCATAACTCAGCTGGTGTATTGTGTACGATTCTTGGGACCGAACTTTAGGAATTATGTCAAGGTCCTGGAGAGTAAAGGCCTGCTCAAATCACAAAAAAAATCCCGACCCGAACCACATGGGACTTGAGCCCGACCCTGCCCGAGTCCCTCCATTTCCCCCCCTGAGCCCGACCCGGCCCGAGTCCCTCCATTTTCCCCCCTGAACCCGACCCCGCCCGAGTCCCTCCATTTTACCCCCTGAGCCCGGCCCGAGTCCCTCCATTTCCCCCCCTGAGCCCGACCCGGCCCGAGTCCCTCCATTTTAACCCCCGAGCCCGACCCGAGTCCCTCCATTTTCCCCCCGAGCCCGACCCGAGTCCCTCCATTTTCCCCCCGAGCCCGACCCGAGTCCCTCCATTTTCCCCCCGAGCCCGACCCGAGTCCCTCCATTTTCCCCCCGAGCCCGACCCGAGTCCCTCCATTTTCCCCCCGAGCCCGACCCGAGTCCCTCCATTTTCCCCCCGAGCCCGACCCGAGTCCCTCCATTTTCCCCCCGAGCCCGACCCGACCACCGCAATGTTCCCTTCACTTATCTTCTGACTCCCAATCTGCCGGAAGCTGCAGCATGAGCGTGATGACGTCATAGAGATGCTCACTGCGCAGACTCAGTTTCCCTGCTTCACGTCCCCGACTCGCAGCTCAAGTAAGTTTTTAACAACACTTACCTTGCTGTGTGTGTCTGACCCAGACCTGACCCTAGCCCGACAGGGTCCCGTCAGGTTTGGGTCGGGTAGCAGACCTTTACTGGAGAGGGTGCAGAGGAGGCTTCCCAAGAATTGAGGGATTGAGAGGAAAAATTCTGGAAATACTCAGCTAGTCCACCATCGTCTGTGGAGCGAGAACTTTTCAGGAGTTAACTTTTCAGGTCTGTGATTTTTCTGAGAGCTCTGATAAACGGACACGGACCTGAAGTGTTAATTCTGTTTATCTCCACAGATGCTACCAGACCTGCTGAGTATTTCCATCATTTTCTGTTTTTATTTCAGATTTCCAGCACACATGCTATTTTACTTTTGTAACAGGAGTGAGGGAGTGCAGAGACTGGGATTATTCTGTTTAGAGCAGAAGAGGTTTGGAGGAGTTACGAGTAATAATACAGGAAACGTGGAGCCAGTTTGTGGGATCCCACATAGGCAATGTGATAATGACAGGGTCATACATCTGCATGTGTTTGGTTGATTTCTTGTATGTATTTCTTCTTTTGTAGGGCAATGTTCACCGGGGGAATGCGGGAAGCAGTCCAGGATGTCATTGAGTTGAAGGGTGTGTCTGCCAAGGGCTTGAAACACATCATTGATTTTGCGTACAGTGCTGAGGTGACCTTGGACCTCGACTGTATCCAAGATGTGCTGGGAGCTGCCGTCTTCCTGCAGATTGTGCCTGTGGTGGAATTGTGTGAGCAGTTCCTGAAGTCAGCCATGAGTGTGGAGACCTGCCTCAACATTGGGCAGATGGCCACCACATTTAGCCTTTCCTCCCTGAAAGAGTCAGTGGATGTCTTCACCTTTGCTCACTTTCTGCAAATCGCAGAGGAGGAGGATTTTCTGCACCTTCCCCTCGAGCGACTTGTCTTCTTTCTGAAGAGCAACAAGCTGAAGAACTGCAGTGAGGTCGACCTGTTTCACGCTGCCATCCGCTGGTTGCAGTATGATGAGTCACGACGAGCTAGTGCCAACCTGGTCCTCTGCCACATCCGCTTCCCCCTGATGAAATCCACTGAACTAGTGGACAATGTCCAGACGCAGGCTGTGATGGTGGAAGATGCTATGTGTCGTCACTATCTGCTGGAAGCCTTCAACTACCAGATCCTACCATTCCGACAACATGAGATGCAGTCTGCCCGCTCCAGAATCCGCTCAGACACCGTCTCCCTCGTCGCCTTTGGTGGCACTCCCTACACTGACAACGACCGGACGGTCAGCCGCAAAGTCTTTGCTCTTGCCGATGGGAATGCACGTCAGTTCGTAGAGAGACCAGAGATGGAGGTAGGATGCAGTCATGCCTGCGTCGCTGTCTTGGATAACTTTGTATATGTGGTGGGAGGTCAGCACCTACAGTACAGGAGTGGGGAAGGGGCAGTCAGCTGGTGTTTCCGCTACGACCCCCACCTCAATCACTGGCTACGGATTCGGTCCATGCAGGAGGCTCGCATTCAGTTCCAGCTGGACGTGCTGCAGGGAATGTTGTTTGCCACTGGAGGCCGCAATCGGTCTGGGAGCCTCTCCACAGTCGAGCGTTACTCTCCGCGAAGAAATGAATGGACGAGCGTGTGCTGCCTGAAACGTCGCACTTGGGGACATGCGGGAACGTCCGACGGGAGCAAGCTCTATATCTCTGGGGGCTATGGCATCACCATTGAGGATAAGAAATCTCTACACTGCTATACTCCCGAAAGCGACCTGTGGGAATTCAAAGCTCCAATGAACGAGCCACGGGTCCTACACTCAATGGTCGGAGCCAATGGGCGGATTTACGCAATAGGCGGCCGTATGGACCATGTTGATCACTGCTTCGATGTTCTGGCTGTTGAATATTACATCCCTGAGACTGATCAGTGGACCAGCGTCAGTCCGATGAGGACCGGCCAGTCTGAGGCTGGTTGCTGTGTGTTACAGAGAAAGATTTATGTGGTGGGAGGTTATAACTGGCACTTGAACAACGTGACCAGTATCGTGCAGGTTTATAACATCGGCACAGACGAGTGGGAGAGGGACCTACATTTCCCTGAATCCTTTGCAGGGATCGCCTGTGCTCCGCTCATCCTCCCACAGCTCTTGGTGCAGAGATAGCAGTGACACTGCCCGCATGACGGGACAGAAGAGTAGGGAGCCCTTGCCCACAGGATGGGAGGGAGGACCGGGGGAACCCATTGGTATCTCCACTTCCACTTGTCGCACACAGTAGAGAGTCAGGATAAAGATAAGGTCAAGTTAATAGAAATACGTAAAAGTTTTAATAACCCTTAACTACCTATAGGAGAAGGAGCTGATTGGTGATTGAGGGTCTGTAATTTTACATTCTACTAGTGACTAGTTTAAAAGTAAGATTAAAGTACGGCAGGGCCGTTCGGCCGAGTGGAATGTGCTTCCTGTGGTATGTGGGAGATCGTGGACGCTTCAGGTGGTCTTAACAAACACGTCTGCAGGAAGTGCCACCAGTTGCAGAAACTTGAGGTCCAGGTTTCGGAACTCGAGCGGCGGCTGGAGTCACTGGCGCATCCGCAAGGCAGAGGAGTACGTGGATAGCACGTTTAAGGAGGTGGTCTTTTATATTCGTTCAGGGTATGTGGGCATTGCTGGCTAGGCTGGCATTTATTGACCATCCCTAATTGCCCTTGAGAAGGTGGTGGTGAGCTGCCTTCCTGAACCGCTGCAGTCCATGTGGGGTAGGTACACCCACAGTGCTGTTCGGAAGGGAGTTCCAGGATTTTGACCCAGCGGCAGTGAAGGACGGCGATATAGTTCCAAGTCAGGATGGTGTGTGGTTTGGAGGGGAACTTGCAGGTGGTGGTGTTCCCATGCACCTGCTGCTCTTGTCCTTCTAGTTGGTAGAGGTAGCAGGTTTGGAGGGTGCTTTCGAAGAAGCCTTGGTGCATTGCTGCAGTGCATCTTGTAGATGGTACACACTGCTGCCACTGTGCGTCGGTGGTGGAGGGAGTGAATGTTTGTGGATGGGGTGCCAGTCAAGTGGGCTGCTTTGTCCTGGTTGGTGTCGAGCTTCTTAAATGTTGTTGGAGCTGCACTCATCCAGGCAAGTGGAGAATTTCCATCGCACTCCTGACTTGTGCCTTGTAGATGGTGGACAGGCTTTGGGGAGTCCGGAGGTGAGTTACTCGCCGCAGAATTCCCAGCCTCTGACCTGCTCTCGTAGCCACAGCATTTATGTGGTTGGTCCAGTTTAGTTTCTGGTCAATGGTGACCCCCAGGATTTTGATAATGGGGATTTAGCGATCGTAATGCCATTGACTGTCAAGGGGAGATGGTTTGATTCTCTCTTGTTTGAGATGGTCATTGCCTGGCACTTGTGTGGTGCGAATGTTACTTACCACTTATCAGCCCAGGCCTGGATGTTATCCAGGTCTTGCTGCATATGGACATGGGCTGCTTCAGTATCTGAGGAGTCATGAATGCTGCTGAACATTGTGCAATCATCAGTGAACATACCCACTTGTGACCTTATGATGGAGGGAAGGTCATTGATGAAGCAGCTGAAGATGGTTGGGCCTGGGACACTACCCTGAGGAACTCCTGCAGTGATGTCCTGGGACTGAGATGATTGACCTCCAATAATCACAACCATCTTCCTTTGTCATGCCGCAAGTTAGGAGCATGCAGGCATAGAGGGAATGGGTGACCACCAGAAAGTCTAGGAGGACCAGGCAGGTAGTGCAGCAGTCCTGTGAGTCTATCTCGCTTACGAACAGGTTTTCCATTTTGTATGCTGGTGAGGGAGATGATTCCTCAAATGTGTAGCATGAGCCAGGTTTGGGGCACCATGAGTGGCTCAACTACATGGGTGGGAAGGAAGAAGAATCGAAGAGAAGTAATGGTTGGGATTAGATAATTAGGGGAACAGACCAGCATTTCTGCAGCCATCGACGTGGACTCCAGGATGGTATGTTGCCTCCCTGGTGCCAGGGTCAAGGATGTCACAGAGCAGCTGCAGAACATTTGTAAGGGGAAGGGTGAACAGTCAGAAGTTGCAGAAAAGCAGTTCCTCGGAGGTAATAATCTCTGGATTACTCTCAGTGCCACACGCTAGTGAGCATAGAAATAGGAGGATGAATGCGTGCCTGGAGAGATGGTGCAGGAGGGAGGGCTTTAAATTCCTGGGGTATTGGAACCAGCTCTAGGGGAGGTGAGATCTGTACAAGCTAGACGGTTTGCACCTCAATAGGGCCGAGACCAATATCCTTGCCGTGAGGTTTGCTACTGCTGTTGGGCAGGGTTGAAACTAGTTTGGCAGGGGGTTGGGAGCCCTTGGGTAGACTGATGGGCCAAAATCAGAAATGGAAATGGAAGGCAGAAAATTAATGGATGAGTCTGGAAGACAGAGGAAACAAAGGATAGAAAATTTAAAAAAAAAACGAGTTTGGCAGTGCTCAAGTATATATATATTTCAGTGCAAGGAGTGTCACAAATAAAGCAGACAAGCTGAGGGCATAGAGAGAAACGTGGCAGTATGATATCATAGCTGTTACAGAAACATGGCTTAAAGAGGGACAGGAATGGCAGCTCAATGTTCCTGGTTATAGGGTTTTCAGACGAGATAGAGAGGGGGATTAAAAAGGGAGGGGGAGTGCCAATTTTGGTTAGAGAAGCAAATACAGCTGTGAGGAGGGATAATATCATAGAAGGATCATCAAATGAGGCCATCTGGATTGAGCTTAGGAACATTCACCTAACCTATCCATATGTAAATTTATTATTTCTTTATTGCAGCTTACTATCCCACCTATTTTAGTGTCATCTGCAAATTTGGCTATAGTACCTTCTATCCCTGCATCCAAGCCATTAATATAGATTGTAAATAGTTGGGGCCCGAGGACTGAACCCTGTGGCACCCCACTAGTTACATCTTGCCAACCAGAAAAGGACCCATTTATCCCAATTCTCTGTTTTCTGTTGGTTAGTCAATCCTCTATTCAAGCTAAAAAATTGCCCCTAACCCCATGTGATCTTACCTTGTGTATTAACCTTTTGTGCGACACCTTATCATATGCCTTCTGGAAGTCCAGATATACTACATCTACAGAATCCCCATTATCCACTTTACTTGTGACATCTTCGAAGAACTCTCGCAAATTAGTCAAATGTGATTTACCGTTCATAAAACCATGCTGACTCTGATGGATTGCGTTTTGATTTTCTAAATGTCCTGTTATTACTTTCTTAATAATGGATTCTAACAATTTCTCAACGACAGATGTTGAACTAACTGGTCTGTAGTTTCCTCTTTCTGCCTCCCTCCCTTTTTGAATAAGGGCGTTATATTAGCATTTTTCCAATCCACTGGAACCTTCCCCGCATCCAGGGAATTTTGGAATATTATAACCAATGGATCCACTATCTCCTCTGCCACTTCCTTTAAGACCCTAGGATGTAGGCCATCAGGCCCTGGGGACTTGTCTGCCTTCAAGCGAGAGTAACAGGGTAGTTGTTATGGGGGACTTTAACTTTCCAAATATTGACCGGAAATACTATAGTTCGAGTACTTTAGATGGGTCAGTTTTTGTCCAGTGTGTGCAGGAGGGTTTTCTGACACAGTATGTAGACAGGTCAACCAGGGGCGATGCCACATTGGATTTGGTACTGGGTAATGAACCCGGCCAGGTGTTAGATTTAGATGTAGGTGAGCACTTTGGTGATAGTGATCACAATTTGGTTAGGTTTACCTTAGCGATGGGCAGGGACAGGTATATACCGCAGGGCAAGAATTATAGCTGGGGGAAAGGAAATTATGATGCGATTAGGCAAGATTTAGGATGCGTAGGATGGGGAAGGAAACTGCAGGGGATGGGCACAATTGAAATGTGGAGCTTATTCAAGGAGCAGCTACTGCGTGTCCTTGATAAGTATGTACCTGTCAGGCAGGGAGGAAGTTGCGAGCGAGGGAGCCGTGGTTTACTAAAGAAGTTGAAGCGCTTGTCAAGAGGAAGAAGAAGGCTTATGTTAGGATGAGACGTGAAGGCTCAGTTAGGGCGCTTGAGAGCTACAAGCTAGCCAGGAAGGATCTAAAGGGAGAGCTAAGAAGAGCAAGGAGAGGACACGAGAAGTCATTGGCGGATAGGATCAAGGAAAACCCTAAGGCTTTCTATAGGTATATCAGGAATAAAAGAATGACTAGAGTTAGATTAGGGCCAATCAAGGATAGTAGTGGGAAGTTGTGTGTGGAATCAGAGGAGATAGGGGAAGCATTAAATGAATATTTTTCGTCAGTATTTACAGTAGAGAAAGAAAATGTTGTCGAGGAGAATACTGAGATTCAGGCTACTAGGCTAGATGGGATTGAGGTTCACAAGGAGGAGGTGTTAGCAATTTTGGAAAGTGTGAAAATAGATAAGTCCCCTGGGCCAGATGGTATTTATCCTAGGATTCTCTGGGAAGCCAGGGAGGAGATTGCAGAGCCTTTGTCCTTGATCTTTATGTCGTCATTGTCGACAGGAATAGTGCCGGAAGACTGGAGGATAGCAAATGTTGTCCCCTTGTTCAAGAAGGGGAGTAGAGACAGCCCTGGTAATTATAGACCTGTGAGCCTTACTTCGGTTGTGGGTAAAATGTTGGAAAAGGTTATAAGAGATAGGATTTATAATCATCTTGAAAAGAATAAGTTCATTAGCGATAGTCAGCACGGTTTTGTGAAGGGTAGGTCGTGCCTCACAAACCTTATTGAGTTTTTCGAGAAGGTGACCAAACAGGTGGATGAGGGTAAAGCAGTGGATGTGGTGTATATGGATTTAAGTAAGGCGTTTGATAAGGTTCCCCACGGTAGGCTATTGCAGAAAATACGGAAGTATGGGGTTGAAGGTGATTTAGAGCTTTGGATCAGAAATTGGCTAGCTGAAAGAAGACAGAGGCTGGTGGTTGATGGCAAATGTTCATCCTGGAGTTTAGTTACTAGTGGTGTACTGCAAGGATCTGTTTTGGGGCCACTGCTGTTTGTCATTTTTATAAATGACCTGGATGAGGGTGTAGAAGGGTGGGTTAGTAAATTTGCGGATGACACGAAGGTCGGTGGAGTTGTGGATAGTGCCGAAGGATGTTGTAGGGTACAGAGGGACATAGATAGGCTGCAGAGCTGGGCTGAGAGATGGCAAATGGAGTTTAATGCGGAAAAGTGTGAGGTGATTCACTTTGGAAGGAGTAACAGGAATGCAGAGTACTGGGCTAATGGGAAGATTCTTGGCAGTGTAGATGAGCAGAGAGATCTTGGTGTCCAGGTACATAAATCCCTGAAAGTTACTACCCAGGTTAATAGGGCTGTTAAGAAGGCATATGGTGTGTTAGCTTTTATTAGTAGGGGGATTGAGTTTCGGAGCCACGAGGTCATGCTGCAGCTGTACAAAACTCTGGTGAGGCCGCACCTGGAGTATTGCGTGCAGTTCTGGTCACCGCATTATAGGAAGGATGTGGAAGCTTTGGAAAGGGTGCAGAGGAGATTTACTAGGATGTTGCCTGGTATGGAGGGAAGGTCTTACGAGGAAAGGCTGAGGGACTTGAGGTTGTTTTCGTTGGAGAGAAGGAGGAGGAGAGGTGACTTAATAGAGACATATAAGATAATCAGAGGGTTAGATAGGGTGGATAGTGAGAGTCTTTTTCCTCGGATGGTGATGGCAAACACGAGGGGACATAGCTTTAAGTTGAGGCGTGATAGATATAGGACAGATGTTAGAGGTAGTTTCTTTACTCAGAGAGTAGTAGGGGCGTGGAACGCCCTGCCTGCAACAGTAGTAGACTCGCCAACTTTAAGGGCATTTAAGTGGTCATTGGATAGACATATAGATGAAAATGGAATAGTGTAGGTCAGATGTTTTCACAGGTCGGCGCAACATCGAGGGCCGAAGGGCCTGTACTGCGCTGTAATGTTCTAATTCTAATCCCAATAGTTTGCTCAGTACTTTTTCCCTAGTGATGATTGTTCTAAATTCCTCCCTTTTTATAACCTCTGCATTACCATTTACTATTGGGATGGTACTAGTGTCCTCCACCGTGAAAACTGAGGCAAAATACTGATTTAATGTCTCTGCCATTTCTGTGTTCCTCACTATTAACCCCCCAGTCACCTCCTCCAAGGGACCAACATTCACTTTAGCTACTCTCTTCCCTTTTATATACTTGTAGAAGCTTTTGCTATCCGTTTTTATATTTTGCATTAGTTTTCTTTCATAATTTACCTTTGCTCTTTTTATTACATTTTTAGTAACCGTTTGTTGATCTTTCTAAGTTTCCCAATCTTCCAGCCTGCCACTGGCCTTTGCAACATGGTATGCCTTAATTTTTGTCTTTATGTTATCCTTAACTTCCTTGCTTAGCCATGGCTGCTTTCCCACCCCCACCCCCGCCTTAGAATCTTTCTTCCTCTCTGCAATGTATTTTAGTTGGGAGGAATTGAATATCTCCTTAAACATCTGCCACTGCTCATCAACTGTCCTACCTTTTAGTCTTCCTGCCCAGTCCACTAGGGCCAAATCTGTCCTCGTGCCTATGCAATTACCTTTGTTTAACTCCAGAAGGCTAGTCTGGGGCTCTAGTTTCTCGCCCTCAAGCTGAATTTGAAATTCTAGCATGCTATGATTACTCTTCCCTAGAGGATCCTTAACTATGAGATCATTAATTAATCCCACCTCATTACATAATACCAAATCTAGAATAGCCTGCTCCCTGGTTGGTTCCACAACATATTGCTCCAAAAAACAATCTCTAATACATTCAATGACTCTCCCTTGAGGCTACCCTTGCCAATTTGATTAATCCAGTCTACATGCATATTAAAATCATCTATGATTATTGCCGTACCTTTCTTACAAGCCCCCAGTATTTTCTGGTTTCTACTGTTTGGGGACCTGTAGATTACTCCCACCAGGGATTTCTTTCCCTTGCTATTTCTTACTTCTAGGCAGACTGATTCTAGGCCCTGATCTCCAGTGCCGATATCGTTTCTCACTACTGCACTGATCTCTTCCTTTACTAACAAAGATACACCTCCTCCTTTTCCTTCCTGCCTATCCTTCCAAAATACTGAGTACCTTTGGATATTCAATTCCCAAACCTGGTTTCCCTGCAACCACGTCTCAGTAATCGCCACTAAATCATATCCATTCGTCTCTATTTGTGCTGTTAACTCATTTATTTTATTCCGAATGCTTCGTGCATTCAGATACAAAGCCTTTAAGTTTGTTCTATTATCAAATTTCCCACTCTGGGACGATTCCTTGGTGGAATATGACATTCACATGTTCTGTCCCTACCTTTTTTCTGGTAACAATCAGCCTCATCACTAACCTGCACTCCTACCTTCTCGAACTTTAACCCTGTTTTTCCATGCAACTGAACCCTCCCCCCCCCACTATTTAGTTTAAAGCCCTATCTATAGCCTTAGTTATGCGATTCACCAGGACTCTGGTCCCAGCAGGATTCAGGTGGAGCCTGTCCCATCGGAACAGCTCCCTCCTTCCCCAGTACTGGTGCTAATGCCCCATGAATTCGAACCCCTCTTTAATCTTATTGACCCTGTGCCAATTAGCTCGTGGCTCAGGTAGTAAACTGGAGATTATTACCTTTTTGGTTCTGCTTTTTAATTTAGCCCCTAGTTGCTCATATTCCCTCAGCAGAACCTCTATCCTCGTTCTACCTATATTATTGGTACCTACGTGGACTATGACAACTGGATCTTTCCCCTCCCACTCCATGTTCCTCTGCAGCCTAGATGAGATATCCTGAACCCTGGCACCAGGTAGGCAACAGAGCCTTCGGGACTCTCGATCCTGGCCACAGAGAACAGTGTCTATGCCCCTAACTATACTATCCCCAGTTACAACTACATTTCTCTTTTCTCCCTCCACTTGAATGGCTCCCTGTACCACGGTGCTGTGGTCAGTTTGCTCATCCTCCCTACAGTCCTTGCTCTCGTCCACACAGGGAGCAAGAATCTCAAACCTGTTGGACAAGGACAATGGCTGAGGCTCCTGCAGCACTACCTCCTGGATCCCTCTACTTGCCTCACTCATAATCACACCCTCCTGCCCCTAACCACTGGCCAAATTCAAGGTAGTTAATCTAAGGGGTGTGACTGTCTCCTGAAACACAGCATCCAGGTAACATTCCCCCTCCCTGATGTGTCGCAGTGTCCGAAGCTCAGACTCCAGATCATAAACTCTGAGCCGGAGTTCCTTGAGCAGCCAACACTCGCTACAGATGTGGTCACTAGGTACCACAATGGGGTCCACTAGCTCCCACATCATGCAGGTACAACACGTCACCTGGCCCTGCATCTCTATTTAATTAGATTTTAATTTGTTTTTCAAATTTCTGACTGGTCTTTAGTTTTTAATCTGTAAAAATATTTCTCCTATTCACCTTTAATCTGAAATCAATTTAGAATAGGTAATTTAAATTAGCAGTTACTTGCCAACCAATGAACTTATGATTTTCCTGTGATGTTACTCTGTTTTTACTCCCTTAAAATACCTTCTCTCTCTCTCTCTCTCTCTCTCTCTCTGTGGTGTCCGACTGTTGCTTTTGGTGTGCTTTTTAAAGCTCTGCTCCCCTGGTGTTTTCTGTCTCTCTCTCTCTCTGATCGATAAGGTCATTAAGAAGGCATATGCAATCCTTTCCTTTGTTAGCCGAGGCATAGAATATAAGAGTAGGGAGGTTATACTGGAACTGTTCTGGTCACCTCATTACAGGAAGGATGTAATTGCACTAGAGAGGGTACAGAGGAGATTTACGAGGATGTTGCCAGGACTGGAAAAATGCAGCTATGAGGAAAGATTGGATAGGCTGGGAACAGAGGTGACTGAGGGGAGATTTGATGGAGATGTACAAAATTGAGAGGGGCCTGGATAAAGTGAATGTGAACGGCCTATTTACCTTATCAGTGACTCGGGGACATGGATTTAAAATGATTGGTAGAAGGATTAGAGGGGAGATGAGGGAAATCTTTTTCATCCAGAGGCTGGTGGGGATCTGGAACTCGCTGGTAAGGGGTCTGGATCTCACTGCCGAAAAGGGTGGTAGAGGCAGAAAACCTCATCTCATTTAAAAGGTGCCACGATATGCACCTGAAGTGCTGTAACCTGTAGGGTTACGGACCAAATGCTGGAAAGCGGAATTAGACTCGGTGACTCTTTTTTTCGGCTGGCACAGACACGATGTGCCAAGTGGCTTCTTTCTGTGCCGTAAACTTTCAATGATTCTATGAAAGAGCGAGTTTTACGCAGCAGCCCACAAAGCTCCGCAACTGCAGCCATTTTTCAGTAGGGCCCCCTGAGTGGTTGCAGAGAGGTGAAAGAGGACTGGCAGCTACCAGTCTGACCCTTCAATGATTTGTTTTATTTAGAGTCATAACTGCATGGATGGAGGCTGTTTGGCCAGAGAATCCATGCTGGCTCTCTGTAGATCAATCCATTCAGTCCCACTCCCCGACTATATCCCTGTAGCCCTGTAAGTTTTTTCCTTCAAGTTAGCATCCAATTTCCTGTTGAAATCATTCATTGTCTCAGTTTCCACCACCCTTGTAGGCAGCGAGTTCCAGCTCATTACCACTTGCTGTGTAAAAAAAATTCTTCCCCGCATGCCCCCCTGCATCTCTTGCCCAAAACCTTCAATCTGTATCCCTTAGTCCTTGTGCCATCAACTATTGGGCTCAGCTTTTCTTGGTCTACCCGATTCAAACCTCTCAGAATCTTCTACACCTCTCTAAAATCTCCCCTCGATCTCCTTTGCTCCAAGGAGAACAACCCCAGCTTCTCCAACCTAACCTTGTAATTAAAATCCCCCATCCCTGGAACCATTCTGGTAAATCTCCTCTGCACCCTCTCAAGGATCCTCACATCCTTGCTAAGTGTAGTGACCAGAACTGGACGCAGTACTCTAGTTGTGGTCTAACCAGAGGTTTATAAAGGTTCAGCATAACTTACCTGCTTTTGTACTCACTATCTCTGTTTATGAAGCCCAAGATCCCATATGTTTAACTAATCATTCTCTCAATATGTCCTGCCACCTTCAAAGATTTATGCAGATGAACCCCCTGGTCCTTCTGTCCCTGTACACTCTTTAAAACTGTACCATTTAGTCGATATTGCCTCCCCCTATCCCCTTTGCCAAAATGCATCACCTCACATTTCTCTATTAAATTCCATCTCTTACTTGTCTGCCCATTCTGCTAGCCTATCTGGCCTGTTGCAATTGATTGGTATCATCCTCACTGTTTGTCACACCTCTGAGTTTGATATCATTGGTAAATTTTGAAATGTTACTTTGTATTCCAGTATCCTAGTCATTTATATATATATATGAAAAAAAGCAGTGGACCCAGCACTGACCCTTGGGGAACACCACTGTCTACCATCCTCCAGTCTGAAAAGCAACCAGTTACCGTGACTCGCTGTTTTCTGTCCTTAAGCCAATTTTTATCCAAGCTATCACTAACCCTCCTATTCCATGAGCCTCAATTTTGTTAACCAGCCTTTTATGTGGTACTTTGTCAAAGGTTTCCTTAAAATCCATATAGGCAATATCCATTGCTCTCCCTCAACAGCATTGCAGCATATTTAAATTCAGCTATTCCGCCATGCTCCCTCCTCTTCTTTGGCCTCCTTATCTCGAGAGACAATGGGTAAGCGCCTGGAGGTGGTCAGTGGTGTGTGGAGCAGCGCCTGGAGTGGCTATAAAGGCCAATTCTAGAGTGACAGACTCTTCCACAGGTGCTGCAGAAAAATTTGTCGGGGCTGTTACACAGTTGACTCTCTCCTTGTGCTTCTGTCTTTTTTCCTGCCAACTGCTAAGTCTCTTTGACTCGCCACACTTTAGCCCCGCCTTTATGGCTGCCCGCCAGCTCTGGCGAACGCTGGCAACTGACCCCCACGACTTGTGATCAATGTCACAGGACTTCATGTCGTGTTTGCAGATGTCTTTAAAGCGGAGACATGGACAGCCGGTGGGTCAGATACCAGTGGCGAGCTCGCTGTACAATGTGTCTTTGGGGATCCTGCCATCTTCCATGCGGCTCACATGGCCAAGCCATCTCAAGTGCCGCTGACTCAGTAGTGTGTATAAGCTGGGGGTGTTGGCCGCCTCGAGGACTTCTGTGTTGGAGATACGGTCCTGCCACCTGATGCCAAGTATTCTCCGGAGGCAGCGAAGATGGAATGAATTGAGACATCGCTCTTGGCTGACATAGGTTGTCCAGGCCTCGCTGCCATAGAGCAAGGTACTGAGGACACAGGCTTGATACAATCGGACTTTTGTGTTCCGTGTCAGTGCGCCATTTTCCCACACTCTCTTGGCCAGTCTGGACATAGCAGTGGAAGCCTTTCCCATGCGCTTGTTGATTTCTGCATCTAGAGATAGGTTACTGATGATAGTTGAGCCTAGGTAGGTGAACTCTTGAACCACTTCCAGAGCGTGGTCGCCAATATTGATGGATGGAGCATTTCTGACGTCCTGTCCCATGATGTTCGTTTTCTTGAGGCTGATGGTTAGGCCAAATTCGTTGCAGGCAGCCGCAAACCTGTCGATGAGTCTCTGCAGACACTCTTCAGTGTGAGATGTTAAAGCAGCATCGTCAGCAAAGAGGAGTTCCCTGATGAGGACTTTCCGTACTTTGGTCTTCGCTCTTAGACGGGCAAGGTTGAACAACCTGCCCCCTGATCTTATGTGGAGGAAAATTCCTCCTTCTTTAGACTTGAACGCATGTGAGAGCAGCAGGGAGAAGAAAATCCCAAAAAGTGTGGGTGCGAAAACACAGCCCTGTTTCACGCCACTCAGGATAGGAAAGGGGTCTGATGAGGCGCCGCTATGTTGAATTGTGACTTTCATATTGTCATGGAATGAGGTGATGATGGACATGATGATAGCTTTGGTGGACATCCAATCTTATCTAGTAGTCTGAAGAGACCACGTCTGCTGACGAGGTCAAAGGCTTTGGTGAGATCAATGTGAGCAATGTAGAGGGGCATCTGTTGTTCGCGGTATTTCTCCTGTATCTGACGAAGGGAGAACAGCATGTCAACGGTCGATCTCTCTGCACGAAAGCCACACTGTTCCTCAGGGTAGATGCGCTCGGCCAGCTTCTGGAGCCTGTTTAGAGCGACTCGAGCAAAGACTTTCCCCACTATGCTGAGCAGGGAGATTCCACGGTAGTTGTTGCAGTCACCGCGGTCACCTCTGTTTTTATAGAGGGTGATGATGTTGGCATCGCGCATGTCCTGGGGTACTGCTCCCTCATCCCAGCACAGGCATAGCAGTTCATGTATTGCTGAGAGTATAGCAGGCTTGGCACTCTTGATTATTTCAGGGGTAATGTTGTCCTTCCCAGGGGCTTTTCCGCTGGCTCGAGAATCAATGGCATCACTGAGTTCCGATTTTGTTGGCTGTACGTCCAGCTCATCCATGACTGGTAGAGGCTGCGCTGCATTGAGGGCAGTGACAACATTCTCCTTGGAGTACAGTTCTAGGTAGTGCTGAACCCAGCGGTCCATTTGCTTGCGTTGGTCAGTGATTATGTCCCCTGATTTAGATTTGAGGGGGGTAAACTTCTTGATGGTTGGCCCAAAAGCTCTCTTAATGCCATCATACATTCCTCTGATGTTTCCGGTGTCGGAGGCCAGCTGAATATGACTGCATAGGTGTTGCCAGTAGTCATTTGCTCAGCGCCTGGCTGTTCTTTCTGCAGCGCTTCTGGCTGCTTTATGTGCTACGGATGTTAACTCGCTGGGGGCTTTCTTGTATTTCAACAGTGCAATGCGCTTAGCAGCTATGACAGGTTCCAGCTCTTCAAAGTGAGATTGAAACCAGTCTGCATTCCTCTTCGCACGTTTGCCGTAGGTGGTCAAAGCTGACTCCTAGATGGCGTCTCTGATGTGGGCCCACTTGGTCTCAGCATCCCCTGTGGGAGTGTTTTGAAGGGCTGTTACAAGTGAATTTAGAAATTTTTGTAACAGCTGTGGATGAGAAATTCTGCTCGTGTTGATGTGCGGGCGGCCCTTCTGCTTGGAATGATGCAACTTCTTTGGTCTGAGTCTAACCTTGCTGCACACCAGGGAGTGGTTGGTGTTGCAGTCTGCACTGCGGAAGCTGCGTGTGATTTGAACACTGTTTAAGGAGGCTCGCCTTGTGACGATGAGGTCTAGCTGGTGCCAACGATGCGATCTTATGTGCCTCCATGAAACCTGGTGACAGGGTTTAGTGTGAAAGAACGAGTTGGTGATGCAGAGGTTATGATAGGTACACAACTCAAGCAGTCTCTGCCCATTCTCATTCATCCTTCCAACGCCATAGTGCCCAAGGCAGGAGAGCCATGAGTCATGGTGGGCCCCAACCCTGGCATTAAAGTCCCCCAGCAGGAACAGGTGTTGGGGATGCTACTAATGATATTATGGAGTTCCTCGTAGAACTGGTCTTTAGCTTCAGGTGGGGAGCAGAGTGTTGGAGCATCGATGCTGAGTAGGTGTACTGGACCAGAGGTGGTGAGCAGTCGGATGGACAGTATGCATTCCGAGCCATTTGAGGGAGGCTCTATCATGCTGAGCAAGGAGTTTCTGATGGCGAAGCCCACTCCATGCTGTCTTGGTTCTTCAGGATCCCTGCCCTGCCAGAAGAAGGTGTAGTCTTGCTCTGCTAGAGATCCACTCGCAGGGAGGTGTGTCTCCTGAAGTGCTGCAATGTCTACATTGAGTCTACTGAGCTCATTGTTAATGATGGCGGTCTTCCGAGAATCGTTGATTTGTGTAAGGTCTTCCGACAGGCCAGGACACACGGTTCTGACGTTCCAGCTTGCAAAGCGAAGGGCTGGTACCTTCTTTACTTTTTTCATGTTGTTTGGTGCGGTGTATCAGTCCACCTTTCGGGCAATGACCCTGAGCTCCAAGCACCCATTGAAGCAGGTGGACTGTGGCGGGATGTATGGAGGTTGAGAGTTGCCCAAGCGTCAAAACGCCCTCTCGGCCTTTCTGGTGGGGTCCAAAGGAGTGTAGAGCATGACGTTTGGCACCGGTATGGCTGCAGGAACTGCCGGAAACATGCCAAAGGTGACACATGACCGCCTACGGGGTTCTGCTCCGGATTTTCTGTTAGGGTTTACTCCCTGAGCCTTGGTCTCTCCCGAGACGCCCACAAGGCAGTGGGGTTGTTAGGGCCCCTACACAGGTGTAGGAGGATGCCAGTGGGAGGAGGGGGTGCGAGGGGGAGGGGTGGAGGGAAGGGGGCTGTAAGGGGGTGGGTGCAGGGGGAAGATGGTGCGAGGGGGGTGCTGGGAAGGGGTTGTGAGGGGGGATGGGGGTGGTTGGTGAGCTGAGAGTGTGGAGAGGGGAAGGGGGGGTGGAAAGTGGGTGCAGGTAATAAGCCATTTCCTCAGTTCCCACCATTGACGCCTGGAAATCTCGTCCGCGTCCTTCGGGAGGTGAGTGACATCCTCGGGTGCCGGTACCAGCATTGCCGACAGTGTGCTGCAGATGCTCTCCGAGCCATCTCCCGTGGGCACTTTGAAGTTGCAGCCGAGGAGCCGTTCGTGGCTTTTTGCGTGTTCGGGGCTTCCCCTCTGTGATAGACTTATTTCCCTAGGGTCCCGCTGCTCCTTCTTCTCTACAATGGACTTACCGCACGCCGTGGCCGCGGACACTCTGGACGGTGAAGACAGCAGGATCGGAGATCAAAGTATCACCAGCTGTACTTTGCAGTTTTGTCCGGGTTACATTCAATTTCATTGAGAAAACAAAGAGCAGGTATGGCTAGGGGAGGGCAGTGGGCCCAGGTAACATAAACTAGCTGTTAGCTTGTAGTTAGGGCTAAAATGAACTGATTAAAGAGCCAGGAGAGTTTAAACAGTTTAAGAGGGTAGATTGGGGGAGAAAACACTTAAGAATGGGAGCAGATGGCCATGGATAGAGTTGAAAAGCAAGGGAACTTCCTAGGGAGCTTACAGACCAGGAGCCATCTATATGCAATTAGGCAATATAAAATAAAGAATACAATTCTAAAGTGGGCACAGGAACAGAGAGACCTGAGGGTATATGTGCACAAATCTTTGAATTCCCTCCACATTCACCTTGTCAAGTCTGTTCAGGATCTTGTATACTTCAATCAAGTCTCCCCTCACTCTTCCAAACTCCAGTGAAAACAAGCCCAGTCTGTCCAACCTTTCCTCATAAGACAACCTGCTCATTCCAGGTATCAATCTAGTAAACTTCCTCTGAACCGCTTCCAACGCATTCACATCCTTCCTTAAATAAGGAGACCAAAACTGCAAATAGCTCTGTATAACTGAAGCATAACATCCTTACTTTGATTTTCAATTCCTCTCGTAATAAAGGATAGCATTCTATTAGCCTTCTTTATTACTTGCTGTACCTGCATACTAATCTTTTGTGACTCATGCACTAGAACACCGAGATCCCTCAGCACCTCGGAATTCTGCAGCTGTTCTCTGCTTTTTTTATTCTTCCTGCCAAAGTGAGATACTTCACATTTTCCCACATTCTACTCCATCAGCCAAATTTTTGCCCACTCACTCAACCTATCTATATCGGTCTGCAACCTCCTTGTGTCCTCTTCACTGCATACTTTCCTACCTATCTTTGTGTCATCTGCAAATTTAACTACCATGCCATTGCTCCCCTCATCTAAGTCATTGATATAAATTGTAAAAAGTTGAGGCCCCAGCACAGACCCCTGCGGGACTCTGCTTGTCACATCCTGCCAATCGGAAAAGGACCCATTTATGCATACTCTCTCTTTTCTGCCAGCCAGCCAATCTTCTATCCATGCTAATATTTTATCTCCTACACCATGAGCTCCTACTTTGCACAATAACCTTTTATGTGAGACCTTGTCAAATGCCTTCTGGAAATCGAAGTACAGTACGTCAACGGGCTCCCCTTTATCCACAGTGCATGTTACTCCTTCAAAGAACTCCAATAAATTGGTTAAACATGATTTCCCATTCACAAAACCATGCTGACTATTCCCGATTACCGTGAGTTTTTCTAAGTGCCCAGCTGTAGCCTCCTTAATGATCGATTCTAACACCTTCCTCACGACAGACGTCAAGCTAACTGGCCAATAGTTACCTGTTTTCTGCCTCCCCCCACATCTTGAATAGCGGGGTTATATTTCCTACTTTCCAGTCTAATGGACCCTTTCCAGAATCTACCGAATTTTGAAAAATTAACACCCAACGCATATACTATCTCATTAGCCACCTCTTTTAAGACCCCAGGATGAAGCCCATCAGGACCCGGGGACTTATCAGCCCGCAGCTCCATCAGTTTGGTCAGTACCGCTTCCCTGGTGATTGTAATTTCACCAAGTTCCTCTCCTTTCCACCTCCTGATTTGCAGCTATTACTGGAATGTTTTTAGTATCCTCTATAGTGGAGACAGAAGCAAAATATTTGTTCATTTCATCCGCCATTTCCTTATTATCTACTATTAATTCCCCATTCTCACTTTCTAGAGGATCAACACTCACTTTACTTAGTCTTTTCCTTTTTAAATACCTGTAGAAACTTGCTATCCATTTTTACATTTCCAGCTAGCTTCCTCTCATACTCTAATTTCTTTCTCCTGCCATTCTTGATATTCTCACCAATCATCTGACCTGCCACTCATCTTTGCACAATTGCGTGGCTTTTTCCTTAAGTTTGATGCTTTCCTTAACTTCTTTAATTAACCATGGATGGTGGGTCCTCCCCTTAGAATTTTTCTTTATAGTAGGAATATACTTATTCTGAGTTTTCTGAAATATCATCAATGCTTCTCTCTTGATCTATCTCCTAGCCTAGTAACCCAGTTCACTTTAGCTAGCTCAGCTCTCATGCCTACATAGTTGCCCTTATTTAAGTTTAAAATACTAGTCTTAGACTCACTCTTCCCTCTTTCAGACTGGATGTAAAATTCAATCATATTGTGGTCGCTGCTACCTAGAGGTGCCTTTACTCTGAGGTCATTAATTAATCCTGTCACGTTACACCATACCAAGGCTAATATAACCTGCTCTCTGGTTGGTTCCAGAATGTGCTGCTCTAAGAAACTATGTCAAAAGCATTCTATGAACTCTTCATCCAGGCTACTATTGCCAATCTGATTTTTCCAGTTTATATTTAGATTAAAATCACCCATGATTATTGCCATCCCTTTATCACAAGCACCCAATATTTTTCTTGGATACTTCGTTCTACATTGTGGTTACTGTTTTGGGGCCTGTAGACCACTCCCACTAGAGACTTCTTTCCCCTACTATTCCTGATCTTCACCGAAATCAATCCTACGTCCAGATCTCCTGAACCAAGGTCATCTCTAACTATTTGCACCAATGCCATCGTTGATTTAGCAGTGCAACCCTTCCACCTTTACCTAACTTCCTATTCTTCTTGAATGTCATATACCCCTCACTATTCAGGACCCAATCCTTGTCATCCTGCAGCCATGTCTCCTTAATGGCTATCAGATCATATTTATTTATTTCAATGTGCGCAATCAGTTTGTCTACTTTGTTATGAATACTACGTGCATTCAGATACAGAGCCTTTAGGTTTATCTTTTTGTTATCTTGGTAACATCTAGTATTGACTGTTGGTGTGGTCTTAGTTTTTTTTCTCTGTCCCTTCCTGCCATTCTCTGACCTTCATTTCCCATATTACTATTCTGCTCTCCTGCCTTGACTCTACCCCTTGATCTGCTACATCTACCCTATTTTGATCCCTCTTTCTCCCCCCCCCCCCCCCCCCCTTGTTTAGTTTAAAGCCCTCTCTACTTCCCTAGTTATATGGTTTGCAAGAAGACTGGTCCCAGTGGCACAGCCCCCACTTTCCCCACTACTGGTGCCAGTGCCTCACGAACCGAAACCCACTTCTCCCACACCAGTCTTTGAGCCACGTATTCATTTCACTAATCTTATGTGCCCTCTGCCAATTGACATGTGGCTCAGGTAATAATCCAGAGATTATTACCCTTGAGGTTCTGCTCTTCAATTTGGTGCCTAGATCCTCATACTGTCTAAGCAGAACCTCTTTCCGAGTCCTACCTATGACATTGGTACCTACTTGGACCGTGACAACTGGATCCTCCCCCTCCCATTCCAATTCCTGTCCAGACCGGAGCAGATGACCCGAACCCTGGCACCAGGCAGGCAACACAGCCTTCTGAACTCACGCTCCCGGCTGCACAGAACAGTGTCGATCCCCCTCACTATACTATCCCCTACTACCACTGCATTCCTTTTAGCTCCCCCCACTTGAATGGCTTCCTACCACAGTGCCATGGCCAGTCTGCTCATCAACCCTGCAGACCTCGCTTTATCCTCACAGGTTGAGAGCACCTCAAACCTGTTTGACAATTGTAAAGTTTGAGGCTCCTCCACTGCTGTCTGCTCAGTCCCTTTATCTGCCTCACTCACGGTCACATTCTCCTGTCCCTCACTGCAGACCAAAACAGATGACCTGTTCTAAGAGGTGTGACTGTCCTCCAGAACAAAGTGTCCAGGTATTTCTCCCCCCTCCCTTATGTTGCGCAGTGTTTGCAGTTTGGCTTCCAGATTAATAATCCTGATCTGGAATTCCTCTAGCTGCTCACACTTTCTCCAGATGTTTGTCCTGGATCACCTTGGCATCCAGGTGCTCCCGTATACCACAGCTGCAACCTATTACCTGTCCTGCCATTGTTAATTATGCTATTAGTTAATTTACTTTAATTACTTTCTTAATTAACTTCGAATAATTCCTACGTATCGTAGAATTTACTGTGCTTATTAAATGTTAGTACCACCTTCAACTAAAGTTATACTTTTCTTGATTACACAGATATGTAGACGTTCCTACTCGTAATAGACCTTCCCAATGCGAATAAAGCTTGCCAATTCTAATAAACCTTACTACTAATAGTAAACTTTACGAATACTGATAAACCCTAATAATACTTAATAGAGCTAATGTATTTTGAATGAATATACTCCCTGCTGGTCTGTCTCTCTCTCACTCTGATAAATTATCAAGTCCGCTTTAGTTTTTAGTTTATATATTAATGAATCGATCAAGTCTTATTTTATATTTGATTGCTTTAGATGAAATTAAAAGCTTACCTGTATACTCACAGCTTTCTGTTTCCCTGCTCTCTCTCTTGGCTGTGACGTAACTCTGATGTCACTTTTCAATTTATTTATTTTTTCCCCCGCTTTGCTTCCGCTGTGTTCTCTCTCTCTCTCTCTCTTTCTCTCTGATCTCCGATTTATCGGCCGCTTTTTAAATCTCTGCTCCCGCTGTGTTCTCTCTCTCTCCTGCCACCTTCAATGACTTTTGCACATATACCCCCAGGTCTCTCTCCTCTTGCACCCACTTTAGAGTTGTACCCTTTATGTTATATTCTCTGTCCATGTTCTTCCTACCAAAATGAATGACATTACATTTCCCCGCATTGAACTTCATCTGTCACCTGTCCGCCCACTCCACCGACTAGTCTGTGTTCTACACTATCTTCCTTGCAGTTCACAATGCTTCCAAGTTGCATATCCATAGAGTCATACAGCACAGAAATAGGCCCTTTGGCCCATCGTGTCCGTACCAGCCATCAAGCACCTATCCAATCTAATCCCATTTTCTAGCACTTGGCCCGTAACCTTGTATGCTATGGCATTTCAAGTGCTCATCTAAATACTTCTCAAATGTTGTGAGGGTTCCTGCCTCTACCACCCCTTCAGGCAGTGCGTTCCTGATTCCAACCACCCTCTGGGTGAAAAATGTTTTCCTCAAATCTTCTTTAAACCTCCTGCCCCTTACCTTAAATCCATGCCCCCTGATTATTGAAACCTCAGCTAAGAGAAAAAATGTCTTCCTATCTATGTCCCTCATAACTTTGTATACCTCAAATCATGTCCCCCCTCAGCCTTCTCTGCTCTAAGGAAAACAATCCAGTCTTTTCAGTCTCTCTTCATAGCTGAAATGCTCCAACCCAGGCAACAGTGGCGCAGTGGTTAGCACCGCAGCCTCACAGCTCCAATGACCCGGGTTCAATTCCAGGTACTGCCTGTGTGGAGTTTGCAAGTTCTCCCTGTGTCTGCGTGGGTTTTCTCCGGGTGCTCCGGTTTCCTCCCACAAGCCAAAAGACTTGCAGGTTGGTCGGTAAATTGGACATTATAAATTGCCACTAGTATAGGTAGGTGGTAGGGAAATATAGGGACAGGTGGGGATGTGGTAGGAATATGGGATCAGTATAGATTAGTGTAAAATGGGTGGTTGATGGTCGGCACAGACTCGGTGGGCCGAAGGACCTGTTTCAGTGCTGTATCTCTAAACTAAACTAAACATCCTGGTGAATCTCCTCTGCACCCTCTCCAGTGCAATCACATCCTTCCTATAGTGTGGTGCCCAGAACTGTACACAGTATTCCAGCTGTGGCCTAACTAGTGTTTTATACAGCTCCATCATAACCTCCCTTCTCTTATATTCTATGCCTCGGCTAATAAAGGCAAGTATCCCATATGTCTTCCTAACCACCTCATCTACCTGTGCTGCTGCCTTCAGTGATCTATGGACAAGTACACCAAGGTCCCTCTGACCCTCTGTACTTCCGAGGGTCCTACCATCCATTGTATTTTCCCTTGCCTTGTTAGTCCTCCCAAAATGCATCACATCACACTTTACAGGATTCTATTCCATTTGCCACTGCTCTGCCCATCTTACCAGCCCATCTATATCGTCCTGTAATCTAAAGCTTTCCTCCTCACTATTTACGACATCACCAATTTTCATGTCATCTGCGAACTTACTGATCATACCTCCTATATTCACATCTAAATCATTAATGTACACTACAAACAGCAAGGGTCCCAGCACCGATCCCTGTGGTACACCACTGGTCACAGGCTTTCACTCACAAAAACAACCCTTGACCATCACCCTTTGCCTCCTGCCACTAAGCCAATTTTGGATCCAATTTGCCAAATTGCCCTGGATCCCATGGGCTCTTACCTTCTTAACCAATCTCCCATGTGGGACCTTGTCAAAAGCCTTGCTGAAGTCCCTGTAGACTACATCAACTGCTTTACCCTCATCTACACACCTAGTCACCACCTCGAAAAATTCAATCAAATTAGTTAGACATGATCTCCCCCGACAAAGCCATGCTGAGTATCCTTGATTAATGCCTGCCTCTCCAAGTGGAGATTAAACCTGTCCCACAGAATCTTTTCCAATAGTTTCCCAACCACTGATGTTCGACTCACCAGCCTGTAATTACCTGGTTTATCCCTGCTACCCTTGAATAATGGTACCACATTCGCTGTCCTCCAGTCCTCTGGCACCTCTCCTGTGGCCAGAAAGGATTTTCAAATTTGTGTCAGAGCCCCTGCAATCTCCTCCCTTGCCTCACATAACAACCTGGGATACATCTCACCTGGGCCTGGGGTTTTGCCCACTAAAACTACCAATACCTCCCCCCTTTCAATGCTAATATGTTCAAGTATATCATAATCCCCCTCCCTGATCTCTCCACCTACATCGTCCTTCTCCATAGTATCATCCACAAATTTTGAAATTGTGCCCTGTATGCCAAGGTCTGGGTCATTAATATATCAGGAAGAGCAAGGCTCCCAATACTGACCCCTGAGAAACTCCACTACAAACCTTTCTCCAGCCTGAAGCACATCCATTAACCACTACTCTCTGTTTCCTGTCACTCAGCATATTTCGTATCCATGCTGCTACTGTCCTTTTTATTCCATGAGCGATAATTTTACTCACAACTCTGTTGTACGACATTGTATAAAATGCTTTTTGACAGTCTATGTACACCACATCAACAGCATTGCCCTCATCAACCCTCACTGCTACCTCCTCAAAAAAAGTCCAACAAATTAGTTAAATGTAATTTTGCCTTAATGAACCTGCATTTGTCCATGTGAGAATTAATGTTGACCCAAATTAATCTTTCTGAAGTTCCCCTGCCCAAGTTAAACTGACTCGCCGATTGTGTGGCACAACTGGGGGCGGGGCCACAGCCCTACGTGCTGACGCAAGGGACGCTCCGTGCGTGCTGACGTACGATGAAGGTGGCGATTCAGGAAAATGGCGGCGTCGAACAACCCGCGGAAATTCAGCGAGAAGATCGCGCTCCACACCCAGAAACAGGCTGAGGAGACGGCGGCTTTCGAGGAGGTGATGAAGGACCTGAGCATCACCCGGGCGGCCAGGGTGAGTGAGCGCGGCTGTGGGCCGATCCGCGGCCTCTCCTGTCAGCGGGAGGCTGCAGCCGGGGGTCGGGATGCTGCAGGGCCCAGGCCTAGGCCTCTGGAGTGTGGGGCAGGAACGGAGTGTCCACGGACCCCGGCATCTGTCCACCTGAAGGTGCTGAGCCGCTGGGACAATTGCAGGAAAGCCGGTCATTGGACTCTGTCCCAGTGCTGGTATCTATTCAACTGCAGAAGGCAGCACATCCTAGGCACCCCCACGAGTCCTCCCACCCCCCAGACCCCCCGAGTCCTCCCACCCCCCCACCCGAGTCCCCCCACCCCCCCACCCGAGTCCCCCCACCCCCCCACCCGAGTCCCCCCACCCCCCCCCCGAGTCCCCCCACCCCCCCCCCGAGTCCCCCCACCCCCCCCCCGAGTCCCCCCACCCCCCCCCCGAGTCCCCCCACCCCCCCCCCGAGTCCCCCCACCCCCCCCCGAGTCCCCCCACCCCCCCCCCGAGTCCCCCCACCCCCCCCCCGAGTCCCCCCACCCCCCCCCCGAGTCCCCCCACCCCCCCCCCGAGTCCCCCCACCCCCCCCCAGTCCTCCCACCCCCCCCCGAGTCCTCCCACCCCCCCCCCCGAGTCCTCCCACCCCCCCCCCCGAGTCCTCCCACCCCCCCCCCCGAGTCCTCCCACCCCCCCCCCCCGAGTCCTCCCACCCCCCCCCCGAGTCCTCCCACCCCCCCCCCGAGTCCTCCCACCCCCCCCCCCGAGTCCTCCCACCCCCCCCCCCGAGTCCTCCCACCCCCCCCCCCGAGTCCTCCCACCCCCCCCCCCGAGTCCTCCCACCCCCCCCCCCGAGTCCTCCCACCCCCCCCCCGAGTCCTCCCACCCCCCCCCCCGAGTCCTCCCACCCCCCCCCCGAGTCCTCCCACCCCCCCCCCGAGTCCTCCCACCCCCCCCCCGAGTCCTCCCACCCCCCCCCGAGTCCTCCCACCCCCCCCCGAGTCCTCCCAGACCCCCTGAGTACTCCCACCCCCCCTGAGTACTCCCACCCCCCACACCCCCTACACCCCCTGAGTACTCCCACCCCCCACACCCCCTGAGTACTCCCACCCCCCACACCCCCTGAGTACTCCCACCCCCCACACCCCCTGAGTACTCCCACCCCCCACACCCCCTGAGTACTCCCACCCCCCACACCCCCTGAGTACTCCCACCCCCCACACCCCCTGAGTACTCCCACCCCCCAGACCCCCTGAGTACTCCCACCCCCCAGACCCCCTGAGTACTCCCACCCCCCAGACCCCCTGAGTACTCCCACCCCCCAGACCCCCTGAGTACTCCCACCCCCCAGACCCCCTGAGTACTCCCACCCCCCAGACCCCCTGAGTACTCCCACCCTCCAGACCCCCTGAGTACTCCTCCCACCCTCCAGACCCCCTGAGTACTCCTCCCACCCTCCAGACCCCCTGAGTACTCCTCCCACCCCCCAGACCCCCTGAGTACTCCTCCCACCCCCCAGACCCCCTGAGTACTCCTCCCACCCCCCAGACCCCCTGAGTACTCCTCCCACCCCCCAGATCCCCTGAGTACTCCTCCCACCCTCCAGACCCCCTGAGTACTCCTCCCACCCCATTCCTTTCGCTCCATCATTGGTGGCCGTGCTTTCAGCTGCCTAGGCCCTAAACTCTGGAATTCCCTTCCTCTCTCCACCTCTCCCAAGCTGCTTATTAAAGCCTTCCTGTTTAACCGAGCTTTTTGATCGTCTGCCCTAATATCTCGTGTGGTTCAGCTTCAGATTTTGTTTGACGCTCCTGTGAAACATCTTAGGACATTTTGCTACTGTAAAGATGTTATACAGCGAGATAAATGCAAGTTGCTGTTATCTGCCTGCCGGCTGTTTCATTCAGTCACTGTTCAGTGAGGGTCTAAACGCTCAATTTACTCACCCTAGTGTAAGTGACTGACATTGTGCTGATCGTGATGCTTTAAAAAAAAACTTAAGTTCTCAAGATTTTACATTCTAAACTCATTGTATATTTAGTTACACAGTGATTACAATTGATGTATTTGAATTTCTTGGTGTGGTAATTGTTTCATTATACTGAGTGAAACAGGCTGTTTTATCTCCAGATGGAGGAATATAGTGAGATGTGTAAACAGATTCCCAGATCTAGTCATTAAATGAGTTGGTAGTTTGTTGACAGTAAAAGAGCTTGTGCTGTTTTCCTGCAAACCTGCCACCCAGCGAGCTAACAGATTTTGTTTGTGTCAGACATTAGTTGGACTTTTGGCTTTGTGTTTTGGGAAATATAAAATTTCTCAACAGAACATTGATTCCCTGTGAATGGCCAATTATATTTCAGCAACCAACTAAATTGTCAAGAACAAAATTGATGATTTTCAGTGTGCAGTGTATCTAGTGTGATCACAGGTGCTTAATTTGAAGTCTTGATGGGCCGCGATGGGTGTGGAGAGCGGGATAGACAGAGTGGTTTGATCCATATTGGATTAAAGGACAAACTGTTTACACTGGGAGATGGGTTGGTAACCAGAGGAGACAGTTTTAAAACAATTAGCTGAAGGAGAGAAACAGGGGGAGGCATTTCAGCCTCTCTAACCTTTCCTGCCTTTCAACTAAATCACAGCTCATCTGTATCTTTACATCCATTTACCTGACTTGTTTCTGTAACACTTAATACCATTGCGCAACAAAAATCAATCAATCCCAATTTTAACATTTTTAATTGGCCCCCAGCCTCAGCAGCTTCTTTGGGAACAGAGTTCCAGACTTCCACTACCTTTTGTGTGAAGAAATGCTTCCTGACTTCACCCCTGAATGGCCTGGCTCTAATGTTAGGGTTGTGTCCCTTTGTTCCATGCTTTCCCCACCAGAGGAAATACTTTCTATCCATCTACCCTTTAATCATCTAAGCATCTCAGTTAGATCACATTCTATCTTCTATACCATGAACAGAAATAGGCCATTCAACCCTTCAAGCCTTTTTTGTCATTTATACAATGATACAATCTAAGAGGAGGCCATTTGACCCATCGTACTGTGAATTTTTTCCTTCAAGTATTTAGCCACTTCCCTTTTGAAAGTTACTATTAAATCATCTTCCCCTGCCCTTTCAGGCAGCGCATTCCAGATCATAACTTGTGCAATTAAAAAGTTTCCTCAAGTTACTGCTGGTTCTTTTGCCCATCACCTTGTACTGGCGTCTTCTGGTTACCCTCCTGCCACTGGAAACAGAGTAAATAAGGAGAAACTATTAAAACCATTCATGATTTTGAATATGTCTGTCAATCTCCTTGTAACTTTCTGTACTCTAAGGAGTACAACCACACCTTGTCCAGTACCTCCACATAACTGAAGACCCTCATCTCTGGTATCATTCTAGGAAATCTCTTCAATACTCCAGCTGAGGCCTAACCAGCATTGAAAGATTTCAGTTTATATACCCCTAGTTCCTGCATTCCCATGAAAATGGTACCGTTTCTTTTAGAATAAAAAGAGAAAATGCTGGCACTTCTCAACAGGTCTGGCAACATCTGTGGAGAGAGAAACAGCATTTCAGGTCGATGTCCATTCATTGGAACCTGTTGAATATTTCCAGCATTTTCTGTTCTTATTTCTGATTTACAGTATTTGCAGTATTTTGCTTTTGTACCATTTGGTTTATATTGCCTCATTCCGACCAAAATGTATCAAAGAACAGTACAGCACAGGAACAAGCCATTCGGCCCTCCAAGCCTGCGCCGATCTTGATGCCTGCCTAAACTAAAACGTGATCACTTCACAATTCTCTGCATTAAGTTAATCTGTCGCATTTTACCAGTCTTTCTTTGTTCTCCTGAAGTTTGTTATTCTTCACAATGTTCACTATATTTTTGAGTTTCATATCATCTGCAGACTTTGAAATGTTGCCCTGTATGTTCAAGTCCAGGTCATTCATATATATCAGAAAGACCAGTGGTCCTAATACTAACCTCTGGGAACACCACTGTATACTTCCCTCCAGTCTGAAAAACAACCATTCACCACTACTCTCTGCTTTCTGCCCCTTAACCAATTTTGGAAGCCAGAGCCTCCGCAATTTCCATCCTAACTTCCTTGAGTAAATAAGAATGTATCCCATCAGAACACGAGAAATAGGAGCAAGACCCATTGAGCCTGCTCCACCATTCAGTACGGTCATGGCTGATCTTGGGCTTCAATTCCATTTTCCTGCTCGCTCCCCATATTCCTTGATTCCCTGAGAGACCAAAAATCTGCCTATCCCAGCTTTAAATGTATTCAATGATGGAGCCTCCACAACCCTCTGGGGTAGCGAATTCCAAAGATTTGCAACCCTTTGAGTGAAGTAATTTCTCCTCATATCAGTCCTAAACGATCTATGTCTATTTTTATCCTATCCAATATTGCTACTGTCTCCTCCTTTACTGCTGCATTGGCAGCATAATCTTGTCTAGTAAAGACAGATGCAAAGTATACATGTACTACCTCAGCCATACCCTCTGTCTTCAAAAGAAGATCTCCCTAATCAGCTCCACCCTTCATTTGATTACCTTTTTATTATTTGTTTATAAAAAAACTTTTTAGTTACTTTTGTGTTAGCCACTAACCTATTCTCATACTCTTTGTCCCTTTTATTCCCTTTTTTTAGGTCTCCTCTGTACAATTCTGTATTATGAACCTTATAAGAACATAAGAAATAGGAGCAGGAGTAGGCCATTCAGCCCCTCAAGCCTGCCCCGCCATTCAGCAAGATCATGACTGATCTGTCCCAGGCCTCAACTCCTCTTTCGGGCCTGCTCTGCCTAGCCCTCGACTCCCCGAGATTTCAAAAATCTATCTACCTCCTCCTTAAATACAGTTAGTGACCTAACCTCCACAACTCTGAGGCAGAGAATTCCAGAAATTCACCACCCTCAGAGAGAAGAAATTCCTTTGCATCTCAATTTTAAATGTGTGCCTCCTTATTCTGTAACTATGTCCCCTAGTTTGAGATTCCCTCACTAGTGGAAACATCTTCTCAACATCTACCCTGTCGAGCCCCCTTAAAATCTTATGTTTCTATAAGATCACCTCTCATTCTTCTAAACTCCAATGAATAAAGGCTTAACCTGTTTAGCCGTTCTTGATCAGACAGCCCCTTCATCCCAGGAATCAACCTAGTGAACCTTTTCTGAACTGCCTCCAATGCTAGTATATCCTTCTTTAAATACGGGGACCAAAACTGTATGCAGTACTCCAGGTGTGGCCTCACCAACACCCTGTACAATTGTAACAAGACTTCCCTATTTTTAAACTCTAACCCCCCAGCAATAAAGTCCAAAATTCCATCTGCCTTCCTAATTACTTGCTGCACCTGCAGGCTAACTTTTTGTGTTTCCTGTACAGGAACACCCAGATCCCTCTGTACTGCAGTATTTTGTAGTCTTTCTCCATCTAAATAATCTGCCTTTTTATTCTTCCTACCAAAGTGGATGACCTCACACTTTCCCACATTGAACACCATCTGCCAAGTTTTTGCCCACTCACTTAACCTATCTATATCCCTTTGCAGATTCTTTGTGTCCTCATCACTACATGCCTTCCTTCCCACCTATTTTTGTATCGTCAGCAAATTTGGATACACAACACTCTGTCCCTTCCTCTAAGTCATTAATGTAGATAGTAAATAGCTGAGGCCCTAGGACCGATCCTTGTGGCACCCCACTAATGATGACTTTCCAGCCTGAAAAAGACCCATTGATCCCGACTCTCTGCCTTCTGTGTGTTAGACAATCCTCAAATCATGCCAACACACAATCCCCAATACCTTATCGACTCCTGATTCCAATCCACCTTTGCCAGATTCTTTTTCAACTCACTGAAATTAGCCCCCGCTTCAGTTAAGTATTTTAACATTTGATTGCACCTTCTCCTTTTCCATAACTATTCTAAACCTGCTGTCTTGTTCATGAGACCCACCTCCTATTCCCTCAACCCTATTCTCAATAAACAGTTGACCACCCAGTTTCCGTGTTTAGTCCCTATGTTAGCTGATATAGTTAACAGTTCTTTCTTTTCAGGTGTTGTCCCGTTCTCCTTGAAATCTGCCATCAAATTTAACATGGTGCTTGAAAGGGACAAACATGAAACAGCTACTAAGATTCTAGATTTTGGTAAGGCAGACTTTAATGTGATGACACAGTGGCGCAGTGGTTAGCACCGCAGCCTCACAGCTCCAGGGACTCTGGTTCGATTCCGGGTACTGCCTGTGTGGAGTTTGCAAGTTCTCCCTGTGTCTGCGTGGGTTTTCTCCGGGTGCTCCGGTTTCCTCCCACAAGCCAAAAGACTTGCAGGTTGATAGGTAAATTGGCCATTATAAATTGTCACTAGTATAGGTAGGTGGTAGGGAAATATAGGGACAGGTGGGGATGTTTGGTAGGAATATGGGATTAGTGTAGGATTAGAATAAATGGGTGGTTGATGTTTGGCACAGACTCGGTGGGCCGAAGGGCCTGTTTCAGTGCTGTATCTCTAATCTAATCTAATCTAATCATCACCCCATCCTCAAAAAAACAACACTTGACCCCACTGCCCTTGAAAGCTACCGTCTCATCTCCAACCTCCCGTTCCTCTCCACATCCATGCCCATCTTTCCCCGAACTCCATGTTTGAATCCTTTCAGTTAGGTTTCCACCCCTGCCACAGTACTGAAAAGACTCTTATCAAAGTCACATAACATCCTGTGTGACTGTGACGAGGGTAAACTTTACCTTCTCGTTCTCCTCAAACTGTCTGCAGCCTTTGTCTTTTAAAGGGATAGTATTCCCAATAGCAACTAATTAGTTGCTGGACAAACGGAAAATGTGGCCCGGTATGGGGGGGGGGGGGGGGGAGGTGCTGCGTCCCACATACGGTTGAGGTGGTGTTGCCCTTGGGTTTCAGGCCCCCTGCCACTCCGACAAAATTCCAGTCAATATGTGCAAGCCCACTATAAGTGCACTGATTCTCACGACTACGTCCATTACACTGCTCACACCCGACTTCTTGTAAGGACTCCATTCCATTCTCCCAGTTTCTCTGCCTCCGTTGCATCTGTTATGATGCAACCTTCCATACCAGTGCTTCTGATATGTCTTCCTTTTCCCTCAGCCGAGGATTTCCCCTCTTTCGCCCCCCCCCCACCCCTGTGGTTCACAAGGCACTCAATCATGTCCATCCCATTTCCCGTATTTCTGCTCTCGCCCCTTCCCCTTAAAGGCCGGCTCGGGTCTGCAAATGAAAACCGACCCGAGTTCGGCGGAACCACATCCGACCCAGCCTGAATCCTTTCATTTTTTCCCGCGCCCGACCAGACCATTAGTTAACCTACCTTCTGTTTTTCACTTTGTTACTTATCTGCACAAGCTTAAAAAAACTAACTAAACAACCTTTCTATTTCTAGTCCAAAAAGTACATTAACATTGGAGCCGCTTACCGGAGATAGTGTGTGTTCGACCCGAGCCCGAATGCCGGACCCGGAAGAGCGACCTGACCCGATCCTGACACATGTCATCGAGTCCCTTCGGGTCAGGTATCCATGCTCTACTTCCCCTCCCCCCAGAACCATGATAGGATTCCCCTTTTCCTCACCTTCCACCACAACAGCGTCCGTGTTCAATCGATCATCCAATGCAATTTCTGCCACCTCCTTCATGACAACACCACCAAACACCTCTTCCCCTCCGCTCTTTCAGTATTCTTAAGGGACCATTCCCTCTGCAACATTCTGGTCCACTCCTCGATTACTCCCAACACCTCCTCCCCTTCCCACGACACCTTTCCATGTAAACATAAGAGTTGTAACATCTGCCCTTTCACCACCGCTCTCTTCACCAACCTAAGCCCCAAACATTCATTCCAGGTGAAACAGTGATTTCTGTGCACTTCTTTGAATTTATTATAATGTATTCACTGTTCGCAGTGTGATCTGCTGTACACTGGGGAGACCAAACACGGACTGAGTGACCGCTTTGCAGAACACCTCCATTCAGTCCTCAAGGTGAAGTCTAGCTTTCGGCCGCCTGTCATTTTAATTCTGCACCTTGCTTTCACTCTGCCCTCTCTCCTTGTCCTACTGCAGTGTTCCAATAAAGCTCAAGGTAAGCGCGAGAAACAGTCTTCTGGACTCAACACTGAGTTCAACAATTTCAGACTGTAACCTCTCCCCATTTTCTTGGCCTTTGCAGGTTTTAGTTTTTACTCTCATTTTTGCTTTTGGAAGCCAACTGTTCTTCATTCTGCCATTCACACCTCTTCCAGACACATCTTATGTTTCAGAGGAGCATAGGAAGCAGGAGCAGACCATTAGGCTCCTCGAGCCTGCTCTGCCATTCATCTAGATCATGGCTGATCTTGTACCTCAATGCCATTTTCCTGCACCAGAACAAGAACAAAGAACAGTACAGCAAATTATAGGCCAGTGAGCCTTACGTCAGTGGTAGGGAAACTATTAGAGAGGATTCTTCGGGACAGGATTTACTCCCATTTGGAAACAAACGAACTTATTAGCGAGTGACAGCATGGTTTTGTGAAGGGGAGGTCGTGTCTTACTAATTTGATTGAGTTTTTTGAGGAAGTGACGAAGATGATTGATGAAGGAAGGGCAGTGGATGTTATCTATATGGACTTCAGTAAAGCCTTTGACAAGGTCCCTCATGGCAGACTGGTACAAAAGGTGAAGTCACATGGGATCGGAGGTGAGCTGGCAAGATGGATACAGAACTGGCTCGGTCATAGAAGACAGAGGGTATCAGTGGATGGGTGTTTTTCTGAATGGAGGGCTGTGACTAGCGGTGTTCCGCAGGGATCAGTGCTGGGATCTTTGTTGTTTGTAGTATATATAAATGATTTGGAGGAAAATGTAGCTGGTCTGATTAGTAAGTTTGCGGATGACACAAAGGTTGGTGGAGTTGCGGATAATGATGAGGATTGTCAGAGGATACAGCAGGATATAGATCGGTTGGAGACTTGGGCGGAGAAATGGCAGATGGAGTTTAATCCGGACAAATGTGAGGTAATGCATTTTGGAAGATCTAATGCAGGTGGGAGGTATACAGTAAATGGCAGAACCCTTAGGAGTTGTGGATAAGGTAGTCAAGAAGGCATACGGCATGCTTGCCTTCATCGGTCGGGGCATAGCGTATAAAAATTGGCAAGTCATGTTGCAGCTGTACAGAACCTTAGTTAGGCCGCACTTAGAATATTGCGTGCAATTCTGGTTGCCACACTACCAGAAGGACGTGGAGGCTTTGGAGAGGGTACAGAAGAGGTTTACCAGGACGTTGCCTGGTCTGGAGGGCATTAGCTGTGAGGAGAGGTTGGAAAAACTCAGATTGTTTTCACTGGAACGACAGAGGTGGAGGGGCACATGATAGAGGTTTACAAAGTTATGAGCGGTATGGACAGAGTGGATAGTCAGAAGCTTTTTCCCAGGGTGGAAGAGTCAGTTACTAGGGGACATAGGTTTAAGGTGAGAGGGGCAAAGTTTAGAGGGGATGTGCGAGGCAAGTTCTTTACACAGAGGGTGGTGAGTGCCTGGAACTTGCTGCCGGGGGAGGTGGTGGAAGCAGATACGATAGCGACGTTTAAGAGACATCTTGACAAATACATGAATAGGATGGGAATAGAGGGATACGGTCCCCGGAAGTGCAGACGGTTTTAGTTTCAGCAGGCATCAAGATCGGCGCAGGCTTGGAGGGCCGAATGGCCTGTTCCTATGCTGTACTGTTCTTTGTTTGTTGATTTGTTGATACACAGGAACAGGCCATTCGGCCCTCCAAGCCTGCGCCAATCTTGATGCCTGCCTAAACTAAAACCGTCTGCACTTCCAGGGACCGTATCCCTCTATTCCCATCCTATTCATGTATTTGTCAAGATGTCTCTTAAATGTCGCTATCGTACCTGCTTCCACCACCTCCCCTGGCAGCAATTTTCAGGCACTCACCACCCTCTGTGTAAAGAACTTGCCTCACACTTCCCCTCTAAACTTTGCCCCCTCGCACTTTACACCTATGTCCTCTGGTAACTGACTCTTCCACCCTGGGAAAAAGCTTCTGACTATCCACTCTGTCCATGCCGCTCATAACTTTGTAAACCTCTATCAATACGCCCCTCCACTTCCGTCGTTCCAGTGAAAACAATCAGAGTTTATCCAACCTCTCCTCATAGCTAATGTCCTCCAGACCAGGCAACATCCTAGTAAACCTCTTCTGTACCCTCTCCAAAGCCTCCACATCCTTCTGGTAGTGTGGCGACCAGAATTGCACGCAATATTCTAAGTGTGGCCTAACTAAAGTTATGTACAGCTACAGCATGACTTGCCAATTTTTATACTCTCTGTCCCGACTGATGAAGGCAAGCATGCCGTATGCCTTCTTGACTACCTTATCCACCTGCGTTGCCACTTTCAGTGACCTGTGGACCTGTACGCCCAGATCTCTCTGCCTGTCAATACTCCTAAGGGTTCTGCCATTTACTGTATACTTCCCACCTGCATTAGACCTTCCAAAATGCATTACCTCACATTTGTCCGGATTAAACTCCATCTGCCACTTCTCCGCCCAAGTCTCCAACCGATCTATACCCTGCTGTATCTCTGACAATCCTCATCACTATCCGCAACTCCACCAACCTTTGTGTCGTCCGCAAACCTACTAATCAGACCAGCTACATTTTCCTCCAAATCATTTATATATACTACAAACAGCAAAGATCCCAGCACTGATCCCTGTGGAACACCACTAGTCACATCCCTCCATTCAGAAAAGCACCCTTCCACTGCTACCCTCTGCCTTCTATGACCGAGCCAGTTCTGCATCCATCTTGCCAGCTCACCTCTGATCCCGTGTGACTTCACCTTTTGTACCAGTCTGCCATGAGGGATCTTGTCATGGACTTCAGTAAAGCCTTTATAGACAACATCCACCGCCCTTCCTTCATCAATCATCTTCGTCACTTCCTCAAAAAACTCAATCAAGTTAGTGAGACACGACCTCCCCTTCACAAAACCATGCTACCTCTCGCTAATAAGTTCGTTTGTTTCCAAATGGGAGTAAATCCTGTCCCTAAGAATTCTCTCTAATAGTTTCCCCACCACTGACGTAAGGCTCACCGGCCTATAATTACCTGGATTATCCTTGCTACCCTTAAACAAAGGAACAACATTGGCTATTCTCCAGTCCTCTGGGACCTCACCTGTAGCCAATGAGGATACAAAGATTTCTGTCAAGGCCCCAGCAATTTCTTCCCTTGCCTCCCTCAGTATTCTGGGGTAGATTCCATCAGGCCCTGGGGACTTATCTACCTTAATGCTCTGCAAGACGCCCAACACCACCTCCTTTTTGATAACAACATGACCCAGACTATCTGCACTTCCTTCCCTAGACTCATCATCCACCAAGTCCTTCTCTTTGGTGAATACTGATGCAAAGTACTCATTTAGTACCTCGCCCATTTCCTCTGGCTCCACACATATATTCCCTCCTCTGTCCTTGAGTGGGCCAACCCTTTCCCTGGTTACCCTCTTGCTCTTTATTAACGTATAAAAAGCCTTGGGATTTTCCTTAATCCTGTTTGCCAATGACTTTTCATGAACCTTTTTAGCCCTCCTGACTCCTTGCTTAAGTTCCTTCCTACTGTCTTTATATTCCTCAAGGGCTTCGTCTGTTCCCAGCCTTCCAGCCCTTACGAATGCTTCCTTTTTCATTTTAACTAGGCTCACAATATCCCGCGTTATCCAAGGTTCCCGTTCCTTCCTACTGTCTTTATATTCCTCAAGGGCTTCGTCTGTTCCCAGCCTTCCAGCCCTTACGAATGCTTCCTTTTTCATTTTAACTAGGCTCACAATATCCCGCGTTATCCAAGGTTCCCAAAACTTGCCAAACTTATCCTTCTTCCTCACAGGAACATGCTGGTCTTGGATTCTAATCAACTGGCATTTGAAAGACTCCCACATGTCAGATGTTGATTTACCCTCAAACAGCCGCCCCCAATCTAAATTCTTCAGTTCCTGCCTAATATTGTTATAATTAGCCTTCCCCCAATTTAGCACCTTCACCCGAGGACTACTCTTATCCTTGTCCACAAGTACCTTAAAACTTATGGAATTATGGTCACTGTTCCTGAAATGCTCCCCTACTGAAACTTCGACCACCTGGCCGGGCTCATTCCCCATTACCAGGTCCAGTACGGCCCCATCCCTAGTTGGACTATCTACATATTGTTTCAAGAAGGCCTCTTGGATGCTCCTTACAAATTCTGCCCCATCCAAGCCCCTAGCACTAAGTGAGTCCCAGTCAATATAGGGGAAGTTAAAATCACCCACCACTACAACCCTGTTACCTTTACATCTTTCCAAATTCTGTCTGCATATCTGCTCCTCTACCTCCCGCAAGCTGTTGGGAGGCCTGTAGTAAACCCCCAACATCGTGACTGCACCCTTCCTATTCCTGAGCTCCATCCATATTGCCTCGCTGCTTGACCCCTCCGAGGTGTCCTCCCTCAGTACAGCTGTGATATTCTCCTTAACCAGTAATGCAACTCCCCCACCTCTTTTACATCCCCCTCTATCCCACCTGAAGCTTCTAAATCCCGGAACATTTAGCTGCCAATATTGTCCTTCCCTCAACTAAGTCTCTGTAATAGCAACAACATCATATCCTATCCCCATATCCCTTGATATCTTTAATATCTAGAAATCTGTCGATCACTGTCTTGAACATAATAACTGAACCTCCACAGCCCTCTGGGGTACAGAATTCCACAGATTCACCACCCTCTGAGTGAAGAGATTCCTCCTCATCTCGGTCCTACCTCTTATTCTGAGACTCTGTCCCTGGTTCTAGACCCCCCCCCAAGCCAGGGGAAACATCTTTCCTGCATCAACCGCATCAAGCCCTGTAAGAATTTTGTATGATTCATGAGATCACCTCTCATTCTTCTAAACTCTAAAGAATATAGGCCCACTCTCCTCATAGGACAATACCACCATACCAGGAATCAGTCTGGTGAACCTTCGTTGCACTCCCTCTATGGCAAGTATATCTTTCCTTGGGTAAGGAGACCAAAATTGTACACACTACTCCAGGTGCAGTCTCACCAAGGCTCTGTACAGTTGCAGCAAGACATCTTTACTCCTGTATTCAAATCCTCTTGCAATAAAGGCCAACATTCCATTTGCCTTTCTAATTGCTTGTTGCACCGCATGTTAGCTTTCAGTGACTTATGAACAAGGACACCCAGGTCCCTTTGGACGTCAACACTTCCCAGTCTCTCACCATTTAAGAAATGCTCTGCATTTCTGTTTTTCCTACCAAAGTGGATAACTTCACATTTTTACACATCATATTCCATCTGACATGTTGTTACTCACTCACTTAGCCTGTCTAAATCCCCTTGAAGCCTCTCTGTATCCAGCTCACAACTCACATTCTCACCTAGTTTTGTGTCATCAGCAAACTTGGAAATATTACATTTGGCCCCCACATCAAAACATTGATATATATTGTGAATAGCTGGGGCCCCAGCACTGATCCTTGTGATACCGCACTAGTCACAGTCTGCCAACCTGAGAATGACCCTTTATTCCTACTCTCTGTTTTCTGTCCATTAACCAATTCTCAATCCATACCATTATATTATACCCAGTCTCATGTGTTCTAATTTTGCTTACTAACCATTTGTGTGGGACCTTATTGAAAGACTTCTGATAATCCAAATACGCCACCACCACTGGTTCCCCCTTCTATTTTGCTAATTACATCCTCAAAAAACCCTAACAGGTTTCTCAAACATGATTTCCCTTTCATAAATCCATGTTGACTCTGTCCAATCCTACCATTATTTTCTAAGTGTTCAGTTATAACATCCTTTATAATAGATTCTAGCATTTTCCCTACCACTGATGTTGGGCTAACAGATCTGTAGTTCCCTGTTTTCTCTCTCCCTCCTTTCTTAAATAGTGGGGTTACATTTGCTACCTTCCAACCTTTAGGAACCATTCCAGAATCTATAGAATTTTGGAAGTTGGTCACCAATGGATCCACAGTCACGACAGCCACCTCTTTTGACACTCTGAGATGTTAATCATCAGGTCCAGGGATTTGTCAACTTTCAGTCCCATTAATTTCTCCAGTACTACTTTTTTACTAATACTAATTTCTTTCAGTTCCTCATTCTTGCTAGTCCTTTGGTTCTCTAGTATTCCCGGAGGTTTTTTGTTTCCTCCGTGAAGACAGACACAAAGTATTTGTTTAGTTTTTCTGCTATTTCCTTATTCCCCATTATAAATTTCCCTGTCTCTGTCTGTAATTGGCCCACATTTGTCTTTGCTAATCTTTTTCCTTTTTGCATACCTATAGAAGCTTTTGCTGTCCATTTTTGTATTTCTGGCTAGTTTACTTCCATATTCCATTTTCTCTTTTCTTTATAAGTTTCTTGGTCCTCCTTTGCTGAATTCTAAAATGCTCCCAAACCTCAGGTTTACTACTTTTTTGGCATCTTTATAAGCCTGTTCCTTTGATCTAATACAATCTTTAACTTCTCTTGTTAGCCATAGTTGTATCACCTTTCCTGTAGGGTATTTGTGCCTCAAATGAATGTAAATTTGTTGTAAACCATGTATTCTTTAAATGCTAGCCATTGCCTGTCTAACATCATACATTTTAATGTTGTTTTCCAATCTACCGCAGCCAACTTGCCCCTCGTACCTTCGTAGTTTCCTTTGTTTAGATTTAATACCCTTGTCGCGGATTGAACTGCATCACTTTCAAACTTAAAGTAAAATTCTATCATGTTATGGTCAGTCTTCCCTAGAGGCTCCTTTACAATGAGATTATTAATTAGCCCTTTCACATTGCAAATATGTTGTCCCATTGCCACTCCCTTTATTTCTAACTTTTCCCATTTCTGATGAAAGGTCATCGACATGAAACGTTAACTCTGTTTCTCTTTCCACAGATGCCGCCTGTCCTGCTGAATAATTCCAGCATTTTCTGTTTTTATTTGATTTCCAGCATTCGCAGTATTTTGCTTTCGTATTATGTGCAAGAAAAGTGTTCCTCCTGATGCTTTTGCTGTTTATTTTATTGAACAAGAAAAATGTTGCACGCCATTGGGAAGAGGTGGGGGAGTGGGACTAGATGAGTTGCTCTTGCAGAGAGCTGGCACAGATAAAATGGGCCAAATGGCCTCCTGTGCTGTAACCATTCTATGATTCTATGAAATTCTGGAACATTGGAAGGTCCCAAACTGTCTGAACCAAACTTCAACCATTAAAGCATAATTGCATCAATCGTCCAGTGGTTGATTTAACCATATATGACCTGGAAGCTGTACTGGACGATGCCCACAAACTCTAGGAGAATACATGCATCAACCGTTCACAGTTCAATGCCGATGAGATTCCTACTCTTGTTATTGACACAAAAAATGACGAAGAGAAAACCAAGACCTTTGGATTCAATACATGCGAACCAAAAGTCTCTATTGCCAGTGTCAATGACCAAACTAACTTCTTGGGTAGACCTCAGAACATTTGTCATTTCCAGGGTACAAATGGCCTGATATAAGCCACCACATTTGTGGCTGCCAGCTTAGGAAGCTAATCATTGCTTGTATAGGCAGACAAAGAGTGTAATATATGTTTAGAGGCATAGGGCAAGGCGAGAATACCTAATGAGTGCTTTGTATCAGTGTTTACTAAGGAGGTTGAATCCGACAAATATTGGTCGAAGCAGAGTGGGTAGAGGCAATGGATAAGATAAAATTGAGAGTGAGGAGGCACTGGAAAGACTGGCTATGTTTAGGGTAGATAAGTCACCTGGTCTGGATGGTTTGCATCCCAGGTTGCCAAAGGAAGTAGGGATGGAGATAGCAGAACGGCTTGCCATAATCTTCCAATCTTCCCTAGATACGGGGGAGATGCCAAAGGATTGAAGAGTGGCAGATGTGAAACCCTTATTCAAGAAAGGGTGTAAGGAAATTCCTAGCAACTACAAGCCAGTTAGTTTAACATCAGTGATGGATAAGGTTTTGGAAACAATGATCAAGGAAAAAAATCAACAGGCACTTGGAGAGGTTTGAGTTAATTAAGGATAGCCAGCATAGATTTATAAAAGGCAACTCATGCTTGATTAATCTAATTGAATTTTTTGATGAAGTAACAGCGAAGGTTGATGAAGGGAATGCAGTGGATGTTGTCAAAATGGATTTTAAGAAAACCTTTGATAAAGTACCACATAAAAGGCTGGTTAACAAAATTGGGGCTAATGGAATAGGAAGGTCGGTGTCCAATTGGATAAAAAAAAATGGCTCAAGGACAGAAAACAGCGAGTTGTGTTAAATGGTTGTTTTTCAGGGTGGAGGATGGGAAACATTATTTTCCCTAAGGATTAGTGCTGGGACCACTCCTTTTTTTGCTGTATATAAATGACATGGATCTTGGAATACAGAGGAGAATTTCATAATTTGCCAATGATGCCAAACTTGTAGAAGTGGCAAACAATACGAACCGCCTACAATGGGGCACAGATTGGCTAGCGAAATGGGCAGACAAGTGGCAGATGGAATTTAATACAGACAAGTGTGAGGTGATGCATTTTGGCAGAAAGGATAGAGTGAGACAATATATACTTAATGGCACAGTTCTAAAGAGTGTGCAGGAACAGAGGGACTTGGGGTGCATATGCATTGATCTTTGAAGGTGGCAGGACAGATTGAAAGAGTGGTTAGTAAAGCATATGGGATCTTGGGCTTCATAAATAGCAGCATAGAGTACAAAAACAAGGAAGTTATGCTGAACCTTTATAAAGCTCTGGTTAGGCCCCAACTAGAATATTGCATCCAGTTCTGGTCACCACACTTTAGGAAGGATGTGAGGGTCCTTGAGAAGGTGCAGAGAAGTTTTTTTTTTTAACTCATTCATGGGATGTGGGCATCGCTGGCTAGGACAGCATTTATTGCCCATCCCTAATTGCCCTTGAAATGGTGGTGGTGAGCCGCCTTCTTGAACCGCTGCAGTCCATGTCGGTTAGGTACACCCACAGTGCTGTTAGGAAGGGAGTTCCAGGATTTTGACCCAGCGACAGTGAAGGAACGGCGATATAGTTCCAAGTCAGGATGATGTGTGACTTGGACGGGAACTTGCAGGTGGTGGTGTTTCCATGCATCTGCTGCCGTTGTTCTTCTAGGTGGTAGAGGTCGTGGGTTTGGAAGGTGCTGTCTAAGGAGTCTTGGTGCGTTGCTGCTACGCATCTTGTAGATGGTACACACTGTGGGTCAGTGGAGGGAGTGAATGTTCGTGGATGGGGTGTCTGTCAAGTGGGCTGCTTTGTCCTGGATGATGTCGAGCTTCTTGAGTGTTGTTGGAGCTGCACGCATCCAGGCAAGTGGAGAGTATTCCATCACACTCCTGACCTATTCCATGTAGATGGTGAACAGACTTTGGAGAGTCAGGAGGTGAGTTACTCGCCGTAGGATTCTTAGCCTGGAATCTGAGATACTGGGGCCCTCAGGAGAGACCGAAATGGATCATCTGCTCGGCACTTCTGGCTGAAGATGGTTGAAAATGCTTCAGCCTTGTCTTTTGCACTGGCACGCTGGGCTTCCCTAACGTTGAGGATGGGAATATTTGTGGAGCCACCTCCTCCTGTTAATTGTTTAATTGTTCACTATTCATGACTTGATGTAGCAGGACTGCAGAACTTAGATCTGATCCGTTGGTTGTAGGATTACTTAGCTCTGTCTGTCGCATGCTGCTTCCATTGTTTAGCATGCATATAAACCTGTTATAGCTTCACCAGGTTGCTATCTGTTTCAGGTACACCTGGTGCTGCTCCTAGCATGCTGTCCTACACTGCTCTTTGAACCCGGGTTGGTCCCTCGGCTTGATTTTTTTAAAAATTCATTTTTTTATGGGATGTGGGCTTCACTGGCCAGGCCAGCATTTATTGCCCATCCCTAATTGCTGTTGAGAAAGTGATGGTGAGCTGCCTTCTTGAACCGCAGCAGTCCATGTGAGGTAGGTACACTCACAGTGCTGTTAGGAAGGGAGTTCCAGGATTTTGACCCGGCGACAGTGAAGGAACGGCGATCTGGGTTTGCTGTTGTCGTTGCCGGGTGGTCCGTCCGGTTTCATTCCTTTTTATTGACCTCGTAGCGGTTAGGTACAACTGAGTGGCTTGCTGTGCCATTTCAGAGGGCATGTAAGAGTTTATTTTATTTTTATTTAGAGATACAGCACTGAAACAGGCCCTTCGGCCCACCGAATCTGTGTCGACCATCAACCACCTATTTAAACTAATCCTACATTAATCCCATTACCCTCTCACGTCCCCACCTTTCCTCAATTCCCCTACCACCTGCCTGTACTAGGGGCAATTTGTAATTTACCTATCAACCTGCAAGTCTTTGGCTGTGGGAGGAAACCGGAGCACCCGGTGAAAACCCACGCGGTCACAGGAAGAACTTGCAAACTCCGCACAGGCAGTACCCAGAATCAAACCCAGGTCGCTGGAGCTGTGAGGCTAACCACTGCGCCGCCCTCCCAGACCAGGTAAGGACAGCAGATTTCCTTCCCTAAAGGACCTTGGTGAACCAGATGGGTTTTTACAACAATCGACAATGGTTTCATGGCCATCATTAGACTAGCTTTTAATTCCAGTTTTATTAATTAAATTCAAATTCCACCTTCTGCTGTGGTGGGATTCGAACCCATGTCCCCAGACAGTACCCTGGATCTCTGAGTTACTAGTCCAGTGATAATACCACTGCGCCACCTTCTCCCCTGATGATGGTATTGAGGGATATGCCGGGCTATGAGGATACAGATTGTGGTTGAATACAATTCTGCTGCTGCTGATGGTCCACAGGGCCTCATGGATGCCCAGTTTTGAGCTGCTAAATCTTTTCTGAATCTATCCCATTTGGCACAGTGGAAGTGCCATACAACATGATGGAAGGTATCCTCAGTGTGAAGATGGGACTTTGTCTCCACAAGGACTAAATGGTGGTAACTTGTACCAATACTGCCATGGACAGATGCATTCTGACAGGTAGATTGGTGAGGACAAGGTTGAGTAGGTTTTCGCCTCGTGTTGGTTCACTCACCCCCTGCTGCAGGCTCAGTCTGGCAGATATGTCCTTCAAGATTCAGCCAGCTCGGCCAGTGGTGGTGCTACTGAGCCACTTTTGGTGATGGACATTGAAGTATCCTATCCAGAGTACATTCTGTGCCCTTGCTACCGTCAGTGCTTCTTCCAAGTGGTGTTCAACATAGAGAAGTACTGATTCATCAGCTGAGGGAGGGTGGTAGGTGGAACACATAGGACTACGGTGTAGGCATTTCGGCCCTTCGAGCCTGCTGTGCCTTTCGGTAAGATCCTGGCTGATCTAATTGTGGTCACAACTCTACTTTCTTGTCTAACCCCCGTAACCCTTGACTGTCTTGTCTATCAAAAATCTAACCTTCAAGCCTTGAATAAATGTAATGACCCAGCCTCCACTGCTTTCTGGGGAAGAGAATTCCACAGATTAATGACCCTTTGAGAAAAAAATTCTCCTCATCTCCGTCTTAAAAGGGAGACCCTTTATTCTTAACCTGTGTCCCCTAGTTGTAGTCTCCCCCACAAGGGGAAACATCCTCTTGGTATCCAGTCTTTCCAGTCCCCTCAGGATCTTGTATGTTTCAATACGATCACCTTTCATTCCTCTTAACTGCAGCGAGTATAGGACCCACCTGTTCAACCTTTCTTCATAAGGTAAGCTCTTCATCCCCAGAATTAGTCGAGTGAATCTTCTCTGAACTGCTAACGCAATTATATCCTTTTTCAAATAAGGAGTCCAAAACTGAACAGAGTACTCCAGATGTGGTCTCACCAAGGGCCTGAACAGCTGCAGTATAAAACATCCCTACTTTCATATTTGATTCCTCTTGCAATAAATGCCAGGATTCCATTTGCCTTCCTAATTGCTTGCTGTAGCTGCATACTAACCTTTTGTGACATGTACCGGAACACGCAGATCCCTCTGTAGTACCGCGTTCTGCAATATCTCTCTCCATTTAAATAGTATACAGCTTTTCTATTCTTCCTGCCAGAGTGGACAAGTTCACATTTTTCCACGTTATACTCCATCTGCCAAATTTTTGCCTAGTCACTTAACCTATCTATATCTTTTTGTAGACTCTTAACCTCCTCTTGACAACTTACTTTCCTTCCTCTCCTGGTGTCATTGGCAAATTAAGCTACCATATATTCGGTACCATCATCCAGATCATTGATATAATTTGTAAATAGTTGAGGCCCCAGCACTGATCCCTGTAGCACTCCACTAGTTATAACTTGCCAACCCAAAAATGATGCATTTATCCCTATTCTCTGCTTCCTGTTAGCTAACCAGTCCTCTATCCATGCTAATATGTTACCCCTACACCATGTGCTCTTATCTTGTGTAGTAACCTTTGATGTGGCACCTTATCAAATGCCTTTTGGAAATCTTAAGTACATCACATCTACAGGTTTTCCTTTATCCACCTTGCTATCTTGCTTGTTACTTCCTTCAAGAACTCTAATAAATTAGTTAAACGTGATTTCCCTTTCACAAAACCATGTTGGCTCTGCCTGATTGCGTTATGATTTTATGAGTATCCTGCTATAACCTCAATAGTGGATTCTAATAATTTCCCTATGACAGATATTAGGCTAACTGGCCCATAGTTTCCTGCTTTCTGTCCCCTTCCTTTCTTGAATATAGGTGTTAGATCAGCAGGAGGTTTCCTTGCTCGTGTTTGACCTGATGCCATGAGACTTTATATGGTCCAGAGTCAGTGTTGAGGACTCCCAGGGCCACTCCTTTCTGATTGTATACCACTGTGCCGGCACCAGGAATGGTGTTAAAGGAGTCTGGGACATTGGCTGTAAGGTATGATTCGGTGAGTATGACTATGTCGGGCTGTTGCTTGACTAGTCTGTGGGACAGCTCTCCCAACTTTGGCACAACTGCCCAGATGTTAATGAGGAGGACTTTGCAGGTTCGATTGGGCCTTTGTTCCCGTATCTAGGTCGATGCTGGGCGGTCCATCCAGTTTTAGTCTTGTTTGACTTTTCTGTAGCGGTTTGATACAACTGAGTGGCTTGTTAGGCCATTTCAGAGGGCAGTTAAGAGTCAACCACATTACTGTGGGTTTGGAGTCTCATGTTGGCCAGACCGGGTAAGGAGGCAGATTTCCTCCCCTGAAGGAGATCAGTGAATCAAATGGGTTTTTAATGACAATCTGGTAGTTTCATGATTATTAATGAGACTCACATTTTATTCTAGATTTTATTAATTAATTGAATTTTAAATTCCCCCAGTTGCCATGTTGGGATTTGAACTCATGTCTCCGGAGCATTAGACTGGGCCTCTGGGATTATTCGTCCAGTAAAATTATCACTACACTACTGTCCCCTACTCACCTTTTCCCTCTCACTTAATCTCTCATTGTCTTTGTAATTTTTGCTCCCATCTGCACTACTTGCCATGCCACCCACCAGTACTGCAGAAAATACAGGCCTAGTCTATGGAAGAGCTGGAAACTGGAAATCTGAAATAAAAACAGAAAATGCTGGAAATACTCAGGTTTGGCAGCATCTGTGGAGAAACCGAATTAATGTTTCCCGTCAATGTCCGTTCGTCAGAACTGACTACTTAGAGATGTAACAGTTTTTAAGCGAGGCAGGAGAAAGAGGGAGGGCGGAAATAACAAAAGGGAAGGTCTGTGATAGTGTGGAAGCCAGAAAGAGATGACAAAAAGGACGATGGCACAAGACAAAAGGAGATGGTAATGGGGCAAGTAAAGAAACAGAAAATGTGCCTAGAGGAGGTGTAAATGGGAATAGCAAAATCATCACCAACAGCTGCTGTTCGAAAAAATGGGAGTGGTGATTATCTGAAATTGTTGAGCTCATTGAGTCAGGAAGGCTGAAAAGTGCCTCATCGAAAGATGAGGTGCTGTTCCTCGAGCTTACGTTGTGCTTTATTGGAACAGTGTAGGAGGCCAAGGTCTGTGGGAGTTGGAGGAGAATTAAAATGACAGGTGGCTGGAAGCTTGGGGTCACATTGGACTGAACAGACGTGCAGCCACCCAATCTGCATTTGATCTCCCTGATGTAGAGACCACATCGTGAGTAGTGAATACAGTATATTAAATTGAAAGAATTATGAGTAAATTGCTATTTAATCTGGAAGAAGAGTTTGGGGCCTTGAATGGTGAGAAAGGAGGAGGTAAAAGAAGGCATCCCAAATGACTCTTTCCCCCGCAACACTCTGGTCCATTCCTCAATCACTTCTGGCAACCCCTCCCCTTCTCACGATGTCTTTCCAGGCACAGGAGATGCAACACCTGCCCTTTTACCTCCTCTCCTCACTGTCCGAGGCCCCAAACGTTTCTTGCAGGTGAAACAGCGATTTACTTGTACATCTTTCAATTTAGTATACTGTATTCGCTGCTCACGATGTGGTCTCGGGCAGACCAAATGCAGATTGGGTGACTGCTTTGTGGGATACCTGATCAGTCCAGTCCGCAACGTGAACCCGAGCTTTCGTTCGCCTGTCACTTTAATTCTCTGCCTCACTCTCATTCTTACCTCTGTGCTTGGCCTCCTACACTGTTTCAGTGAAACTCAATGTAAGCTCAAGGAATGACACCTCATCTTTCGATTAGGCACTTCACAGCCTTCTGGACTGAACAGTGAGTTCAACAGTTTCAGGTCTCAGCCTCTGTCCCCATTTTTTGGACTACAGCTGTTGATGATTATTTCCCATTTCCACCTCCTCTAGATCTTTTGTTTCTCTACTTGTCCCATTAGCATCACCTTTTGCCTTGTACCATCATCCCTTTTGTCATTTAATCTCTCCCTTTCACAGGCCTTTTTTTTTGTTCACTCCTACCCCCACTCCCTTTCTCAGCCTTGCTTAAAAACTGTCACATCTCTAAGAATTCTCAATTCTGATAAACGGTCATCATCTTGAAACATTAACTCTGATTCTATCTCCACAGATGTTGCCTGACTGGCTGAGTATTTCCAGCATGTTATGTTTTTATTCTAGTCTATACAACCTGCCCTCGTTATTTAATCTTTTAGTTCAGTTATCTTTCCAGGTGCCTGTTTTTATGCTGTCCACTATTGTGCGAGTTTTTGTGCGAGCAATAGCTGTCTGGAGACCAGCCGCTGTTGGTATGTGATAGTGATGGTGCTGTCGTACTTTGCTAGAGAGGTTTTAGAAGGTTCTGTGGCCGGTGTCTCGGCTCCTGTTAGTTTGTTTGTAACAGGCCTGTTTTTCTTTGTTCTCAGTTACAGTTGCAGAAATCTCAGTATTTACAGTTGGGACAGGGCCGGGGTCAGTACTATGGAGGCTCCCTTCCCAACGTCAACCAGATTGGGAGCACCACTCTGGACCTCCCTTTTCAGGTGAGTTTATCTTTAGGTTTAAAAATCAGTACAATAAATACTGGAAATAAAACAGGGGAAGTAGAGTAAATACACAGCAGGTCCCTCAACATTGTAAAGGAGAAAGAGCAAAGAATAGGGCTAATGCTTCACAGAAGCTGTTGTCCTGATCATTAGACCAAGCTTACACTTGATTTGAATTCACAGAATTCATCCACATGGATTAAATAATGAGGTAGAGATCAAATCAGGATTTAATTTTTTTTCAATTCAACATGTATGGAAATTCTTATAAAGAGCCCCATATAAAGTCCTCTTTTGTTCTCACTCAGTGCTAATACAAGAGGGGCTAAAGACCACTGTTTATCTGTTGATGATCTCTACAGATCTGTGGCAGATCCAGTGTGTCTCAGCAAAATTAAAGTTGGGGTTAGGGTTCAGATGCCAGTATCCTGGATCACCTGCAGCATCTGTGCTCCCTTCTGACCCAGTGGATCATGAGCATCAGGTAATAGAGTTGCCTATACAACCATTGCGAGGGGCAGCCCATTGTGAATCTCTGTTCGCTTGTTAGTGGTATACTTTCTAGAGGTTGGAGCTTTGTCTGTGATAAGATTTACTCTTAGGGAGGAGAGAAGGGATTTTATTAAGAATTAACAAAACCGTTCACAGCAAGCAATTAAAGAGTAAATGAGAACTGAGGAACTGGTCCATTCTGTGTTGGTCACAAGCTGTGTATGTGTGTGTGTGTGTGTGTCCCTAATTCCTTCAATGCAATATAAAATAAGGGAGATATATATTGTCTTTTTAAAAACAAAAGCTCCACAATTTTCTGTGTTGTGCCTCCCACCCACATTCAACCAACACACCGTCATCCCCCTTTACCACCTATCACCCGTCAGGTAAGCTAAATCCAGGTCTGTGTCAGTGCTGCTCTTGATTAAGTTGAGAGTCTTGGGGATTCTCAGCTACTGATTGCTCCCACCTACAGGCCTGAGTGTTCTTTGCTCAGCACCTGCCCTGGGATTGCGTTGTGATGTAGCAGAGTAGGATTACTGATCCACCCAAATATAGTGCAACTCATTAATGAGCTGATTATTGCTTATTCACTAAATTGGTAACTGTTAAAATCGACTGACTACAAAGTTCAGTTTTCAAGCAGAATTTGAACTCAGAATGAGCATCTCACATACAGGAGAGCACAGAGTTGGAATAGTGTTGTGAGGGAGTGAGTGAATTTCCCTGTGTTACAGATGCTGTTTGTAAGTGCATTATTGCTTTTTATTTATACAAGTGAATACTTTTCCCTCTCTTTCTTGACATGTTTCTTGGGCCACGCAGCACCCAGTGCCAGTGAAGGGAGTCAACACCATCTTCCCAACAAGAAGATGCCCAAGAATTTGGGCTGTCCCATTATGCATGGTATGAGTGAGAAAGGGGCCACTGTTTGTAGATTTAATTGGATCTCTTCAGTTGCACTGTGGAGGATGCAACAAACTTGCCTCTTCACTGAAGAGTAACTGAGGAGTAGCAGTGAGCAGACGCAGTGGAGTAGAGGCTGGTGTGGGAGGCCGGGAACAAAATGAAACAGCCCCTGTTTGTGTTGAATTCCTGTTTGATAGTCGACTTGGAAACAAGTAAGCTTGACTACATGAAAGCAAAATACTGCAGAACATGGAAATCTGAAATAAACACAAAATGCTGGAAACACTGGTCAGGCAGCATCTTTGGAGAGAGAAACTGATTATTGCTCAGTTAATGTTTCATGTCATTGAGCTTGACTACAGCTGAGATCTGGGTTTATGTTGTAGATCCTTCAATACTCAAGAGTTATTCTCAATCTCCTCTTTAGTCCCTCCTTCCATTCCAGACGTAAGTGCAGCAGGCAAGGGGCCTCAATTCAATTCCATTCTGTGTCTGAATACTGGCAGTCTGCTCATATGGCTTGTAGAAACTTTGCCACGAGTGCAGAGGTTCCTGCTCCATCTGCCATTAGTCAATCTTGGCAGCTACTTCAATCAATTTCAGTGTCCCTGGGTTGACTGGAGAAATAGTCAATGTTAATGTTACTGATCATGATGTAGTGCTTGCTCCATGTGTTAACCTCCCCTGTTAGACTTGTCTAAATGTGCACTATATAGGACCCAACATTGACTGAAGATGTGCTATAGCAATCTACCTGGTTTTATAGTAAACTGTCAGGTTAAAACAAACTCCTAACTTCCACAGGTGGGGCCCATCATCAGGTGAAACCTAAAACTAATTGCTATGGGGCAGATTCTGGGCTAAGTACTTGATGCATAAAAGACTAAACCCTGCACTGTCAGTCTTTCTAACAAAGTGGAAAATAAACGGCAATTCTGAATTAGTACTGGACATGCAGAGTGCAGCATGTCTGAACCAGGTGTGCACAATACTGAAGGACTCATCCTGTTTGTGTTGCAGACTCCGTTCCAGTCATCTGCCTTGGACACGAGTAGATCGACCAGGCATCATGGCTTGGTCGATCGGGTCTACAGGGACAGAAACCGACTGGGATCACCACACCGCCGTGCCATTCCTGTTGACAAACATGGGCGTCAGATATCCTTCCTTTGTCAGTGTGGTGTGGATGCTGAAATGTGGTCCAGAGCATGAAGCATAGAGGAAAAAGACCTGTGGTGAGGATCTCTCACCAAGAGTGCCAGGTAAAGCCTCACAAGACGGATTAGAAAATCCACGTTGCTTCGATGTGTTGGGGTCTACTCATGAAGACCCCTTTGACAATGTTTTCAAGCAAAGTATTCGTGCCATTTCCTGACCAACCTTTTGTTCTCAAAGAAACATAAGTGGCTGTGCTCCTCAGTATCAGCACACACTCATTTCAGTGTGTCTTTAATATGCACTATATAATTAAGGATTATTGGTGATGTCTTGTATTATAAATGTACGGTATTGAGTTATGCACATGAAATTGTCAGGATATTGTCAAATCAGTAATCATTAGATTTATATAATATAAATTTGATATGTATGTACATGTGTGTATATATAGGTATGTGTGGGTGTACAAACACCACGTGGACTGCAGCAGTTCAAGAAGGTGGCTCACTACCACCTTCTCGAGGGAAATTCGGGATGGGCAACAAATGCTGGCCTTGCCAGTGATGCTCACATCTCAGGAACAAATAGAAAAATAGTAAGGATTATTGATTTGACGACAAAAACTTGCATTTAGATAGTTTAAGGTAGTAGCCCAAGGTGCTTCACAGGCATTAGCAAACAAAATTTGACACCGAGCCACAAAAAGAGGTGTTAGGACCAGTGACCAAAAACTTGGTCAACAAAGCAGGTTTTAAGGAGCATCTTAAAAGGAGGAGGGAGAGATGGAGAGGTTTGAGACAATGCAAGCTAATGGTACCGTTTTAAAGGAGGTGCAAGGAGAGTACAAAAAGCAGGACATTAAACTAAATCTATCTAAAATACTCGTACAGCCTCAGCTGGAGTATTGTGTCCAATTCTGGGCACCACGCTTTAGGAAGGATGTGAAGGCTTTGGAGAGGGTTCAGAAGAGATTTACTAGAATGGTTCCAGGAATGAGGGATTACAGTAAAGTGGATAGACTGGAGAAGCTGGGGTTGCAAAGAGGAGATTTGATAGACACGTTTAAAATCATGAGTGGTTTAGATAAAGCAAATAAGGAGTCAATAGAGTGCACAGATTTAAGGTAATTGGCAAAAGAATCAGGTGGCGTGAAAAAATAAATTTTTACACACTACGCTGTTAGGATATGGATTGCACTGCTGGATAGAGTGGTGAATACAGATTCAACAGGAGCCTTCAAAAGGGAATTGGATAAATACTTGGAGGAAAAAATATAGGGATATGGGAAAAGAGTGAGGAAATGGGACTAACTAGATTATTCTTTGAAAGAACAGATGCAGTCTCGATGGGCTGAATGGCCTCCTGTGCTGTATCATTCTATAAAGCCATGGATGAGGATTTCAGCAGCAGATGAGCTGAGACAGTGACAGAGTCAGGGAGTGATACAGCGGTGGAAGTAGACGTTCTTGGTGATGGAGAGAAAATGGAGTTGGAAGATTAGTTCAGGGTCAAGTGAGACATGAAGGTTTTAATTGGATTATTACTACAGTAGGTGTTGCTCCACAGGACAGGAGCTCTGTGTAAAATATTAATTTTCTGCACAGTTTAACAGTTTGTTGCAGAATCCGTTCTGTTCTCTGAAGTTTCCTTGACTCCGTAGCACGCAGACAGCTGTCCATATGGTTCGGTCTATCTGTCGCCCCCAGCTGACACCAGCTGGAGAAGGTGAGTGACACTTTTCCTAAATGAAATCTCCAATCTCAGTGTATCTGTTGGAACCCATTCATTGTAACAACAAAAGGCTCACGTGATCTGTGTTAAGAATTTAAGAGATCAGCGTGTTTAGACCTTGTGCCACCTGGGAGATGGGGAGTGAGGCCGCTCCCAGACGCAGTGAGGGGAGGGACAGGAGGGAGCTAAGCTGTCCTCGGGGAGCAAGGGCAGGTGGGTGGGCAAGGGGCAGTGGGATGAGGTTTGGTAGGGAGCGGGTGAGGAGGGGGCAGTTGGGTGGGCTGGGGCATTGGAGAGGGAGTGTTGGGGCAAGGGCAGTGAGGTGGGAGTGGGTAGGTGAGGACGGTTGGGAAGGGGCAGCTGGGAACTGTGTGCAAAAGCAGGCAATGCTCACAAGACAGATAGACGTAAATGATCTATTGATTTTACAAGCACATAAATAGTGTAGATTATTTAATAATTTTGTACTTTTTCTCATCCACCTTTTCAATGTCGAGTCGGCACTGGACATTAAATTGAGCACCCCTCCTCCCAAAATAAAGTACATAGACAGAATTTGTTGGGTGTTTGAAAAGGAATGATAAAGTGGTAGCAGGACTGTTATTGTTCTGTAATACATGCTCAGGGATTGTCATTGTCCTCTAATATGTACATGGGGAGTCAATAAGTCACTGAAACCTCACATGCAGATGCAGCAAGCAACTAGGAAGGCAAATGTTAGCCTTTATTGCAAGAAGATTTGAGTACAGGAGTAGTGAAGTTTTGCTTCAATTGTATCGGACCTTGGTTAGACTGCACCTGGAGTACTGTGTGCAGTTTTGGTCCCCTTACCTTAGGAAGGATATTATTGCCATAGAGGGAATGTAACAAAGGTTCACCAGACTAGTTCCCGGGATGGCGGGACTGTCCTATGAAGAGAGATTGGGGAAACTGGGCCTGTATTTGCTAGAGTTCCAAAGAATGAGAGCTGATTTCATTGAAACCTGCAAAATACTGAAAGGGATAGACAGGGGAGATGCAGGTAAGATGCTTCCTGTGGCTGGGGAGTCTAGAACCAGGGGACACAATTTCAAAATAAGGGGGAAGCCACTTGGGACCGAAATGAGGAGAAATTTCTTTACTCAGAGGGTTGTGAATCTTTGGAATTCTCTACCCCAGAGGGCTGTGGAAGCTCAGTCATTGAGTATGTTTAAAGCAGAGATTGACAGATTTCTAAATATCAATGACATAAAGGGAAAAAAAAAAGGGATAGTGTGGGGGGAAAAGGCATTGAAGTGGATGCCATGAATATATTGAATGGCAGAGCACGCTCAATGGGCTGAATGGCCTACTCATGCTGCTATGTTTCTTGCTGACCTGTAATACATGGACTGTACAGAAGTGTTTCACAGTTTTTAGGATTAAGCCCTTTTAACCTTTTTTCACTGAACTGTTTTATAATCTGTCTTGTTTGCTGTCAGTCTGCCACACTTGTGGCTGGTGATTATCACAAGGTTGAGTAAATGATGCGTATATTTTGATTTCAGGACCAATTCAGACTCTGCTCTGCACCAGAGTACGATGAATCCCACCGCACAGGATCCATTTAACGGGGCTTCCCAAGAAACACAAGAGCAGCACAAACGAGGTGAGAAGAGTGATTAAACAGAGGGTGCTAACCCTTCAATCATGAGCTGAAACTCACTCGAGTTACCCTGACGGGCCTGTCATGCAGAAAGTTAATGCACTCAATATTTCTAACAATTTGTCTCGGATACACACACTGGCAAACACATTCCCTGCATTCAAAACCACAGAATCATGAAAGCAGCACCTCCAAGGAGGAGGAGATGGTTGTGTTTTTATTACGAATACTACTGCTGTGTTTTGTGTAGTGATAATATCACTGGACTAGTAATCCAGAGACCCAGGCCAATTCCTGGGGACATGCATTCAAATCCCACCATGGCAGCTGGTGGAATTTAAATTCAATTCATTAATAATTCACAAAATTTTAAATTGAAAGCTGGTCTTGGTAACGGTGCCATAAAACTATCAGCAATTGTCATAAAAACCCGTCTGGTTCACTTATGTCCTTTAGGGAAGGAAATCTGCTGTCCTTACCTGGTCTGGCCTACATGTGGTTCAAGACCCACAGTAATGTGGCTGACTCTTAACTGCCCTCTAAAATGGCTGAGCAAGCCAATCAGTTGTCAAGGGCAATTAGGGGTGGGCAACAAATACTGGCCTTGCCAGCAACGCCCACATCCCATGAAAGAATAATTCCTTAAAAGCATTAGCAGCGGTCCCAGTGTTTGTATCATTACCATTTTTTACCCAGGGAAGTAGCGCCAGCAAATGGATTCCATTAAGAATTCGACTGTAGGAGTTTGCCGGCCAGTCAATGTGGATCAGTATGGCTGGATTGTACATGGAGCAGATGTTGATCGGGTTTGTTTTTATTTGTTCATGGGATTTATTGCCCATCACTAATTGTCCTTGAGAACGTGGTGGTGAGTTGGGGGTGGAAGGTTATCGGGGTAGGTGGAAATGTAGAGTAATCAGTTCAGCCATGAACTTATTGAATGGTGGAGCAGGCTCAAAGGGCCGAGTGACCTACTCCTGCTCCTAATTCAGATGTTCTCGAACCACTGCAGTCCATGTGATGTAGGTAGATAGAAGGTTCAGGGGGAAGTAAAAAAGTAAATAAGAGAAGCAAAGTGAGAGTATGAAAAGAGATTGGCAGCTAACATAAAAACGAAGCCAAAAGTCTTCTATAGGCTTATAAATAGTAAAACGGTGGTAAAAGGAGGAGTGGGGCCAATTAGGGACCAAAAAAGGCATTTATGCATGGAGGCAAGGGGCATAGCTGAGGTATTAAATTAATACTTTGCATCTGTCTTCATCAAGGAAGAAGGTACTGCACAGGTCATGGTGATAGAGGAGGTAATTCTGACATTTTAAGGATTTAAAATTGATGAGGTATTGGATAGGCTGTCTGTACTTGGCCCCATTCAACCTTTTACCATCCTTTTACTATTTATATGCCTCTAGTAGACTTTTGGAAACCCTTCTGTGTTAACTGCCACTCTCTTTTCATACTCTCTAGCACAAAGGAAGATGGTTTTTGTAGTTGTTAGAGGTCAATCATCTCAATCCCAGGACGTCACTGCCGGTGTTCCTCAGGGTAGTGTCCTAGGCCCAGACATTTTCAGCTGCTTCATCAATGACCTTCATAAAGTCAGAGGTCGGGATGTTCGCTGATGGTTGCACGATGTTCACCATTAATGACTCCTCAGATACTGATGCAGCCCATGTCTAGATGCAGCAAGACTTGCACAACATCCAGGCTTGGGTTGATAAGTGGCAAGTAACATTCATGCCACATAAGTGTCAGGCAATGACCATCTGATACAAGAGAGAACCTAACCATAGAATAATTACAGCATAGAAGGTGGCCATTCAGCCCATCGTGTCTGCACCAGCTGAAAAAACTAGCCGCCTCATCTAATCCCACCTTTCAGCACCTGGTCCATAGCCTTGCAGGTTACAGCACTTCAGGTGCATGTCCAGGTACCTTTTAAATGAGTTGAGGGTTTCTGCCTCCACCGCCGTTCCTGGCAGTGAATTCCAGACACTCACCACCCTCTGGATGAAAAAGTTTTTCCTCATGTCCCCTCTAATTTTCTACCAATCACCTTAAATCTGTGCTCCTGGTAATTGACCTCTCCACTAGGGGAAACAGGTCCTTCCTGTCTATCTAGGCCCCTCATAATTTTGTATACCTCAATTAAGTCACCCCTCAGCCTCCTCTGTTCTAAGGAAAACAACCCTAGCCGATCCAATCTTTCCTCATAGCTGCCACTTGCAAGCCCTGGCAACATTTTTGTAAATCTCCTCTGTACTCTCTCCAGAGAAATATATCCTTCCTGTAATGTGACCAGATCTGTATGCAATACTCCAGCTGTGGCCTAACCAGTGTTTTATACAGTTCCAGCATTACATCCCTGCTTTTGTATTCTATACCTCGGCCAATAAAGGAAAGCATTCCATATGCTTTCTTCATCGCTCTGTCTACCTGTACCTGCCGTCTTCAGGGACCTGTGGACATGCACTCCAAGGTCTCTCACTTCTTCTACCCCTGTCAATATCCTCCCGTTTATTGTGTATTCCTTTGCTTTATTGTCCTTCCCCAAATGCATTACCTCACACTTTTCTGGATTGAATTCCATTTGCCACTTTTCTGCCCACTCAACCAAATCATTGATATCATTCTGGAGTCTGCGGCTATCCTCTTCACTATCAACTAATTGGCAAATTTTTCTGTCATCAGCAAATTTCCCAATCATGCCTCCCACATTTAAGTCCAAATCATTAATATATACCACAAACAGCAAGGGACCCAACACTGAGCCCTGTGGAATGCCACTGGAAACAGCTTTCCATTCACAAAAACATTGGTCGACTACTGCCCTTTGTTTCCTGTCACTGAGCCAATTTTGGTTCACATTCCTGCCACATTCCCCTGTATCCCATGGGCTTTTATTTTACTGACCAGTCTGCCATGCGGTACCTTGTCAAATGCCTTACTAAAATCCACGTAGACCACATCCACTGCACTACCCTCATCAATCCTCGTTACTTCCTCAAAAAACTCAATCAAGTTAGTAAGACATGACCTTTCCTTAACAAATCTATGCTGACTATCCCTGATTAATCTGTGCTTTTCTAAGTGGCAGTTTATCCTGTCTCTCAGAATAGATTCTAACAATTTACCCACCACCGAGGTCAGACTGACTGCCTATAATTATTTGGCCTATCCCTCGCACCCTTTTTAAACAATGGTATAACGTTTGCAGCCCTCCAATCCTCTGGCTTCTCGCCCGTATCCAGTGAGGATTTGAAGATGATCCTCAGTGCAATTTCCTCCCTGGCTACATTTAACAACCTGGGATGTAATTCATCCGGCCCTGGCGATTTATCCACTTTCAAGGATGTCATACAGGAGCAGGTCAGAGGCTAGGAATTCTGCAGTGAGTAACTCAGCTGTTGTCTCCCCAGTGCCTGTCCACCATCTACAAAGCACAAGTCAGACGTGTGATGGAATACTCTCCACTTGGCTGGATGGGTGCGGCTCCAGTAACACTCAAGAAGCTCCATATCATCCAGGACAAAGCAGTCCACTTGATTGATACCCCATCCACCACCTTTAACATTCACTTTCCACCACCAATGCACAGTGGCAGCAGTGTGTACCATCCACAAAATGCACTGCAGCAACTCACCAAAGGCTCCTTCAACAGCACCTTCCAATCCCGCGACCTCTACCGCCTAGAAGGACAAGGGCAGCAGATGCATGGGAACACCACCACCCGCAAGTTCCCCTCCAAACCACACACCACCCTGATTTGGAACTATATCACCATTCCTTCACTGTCAGTGGGTCAAAATCCTGGAACTTCCTTCTTAACAGCACTGTTGGTGTACCTACCCCCCAGGACTGTCGTAGTTCAGGAAGGCAGCTCACCACCACCTTCTCGAGGGCAATTAGGGATGGTCATAAATTCTGGCCTAGCCAGCGACACCAACCTTCCACGAACGAATAAAAAAATAGTTGATACAGTATCAGGACCGGATGAGATGCATCCGAGCATACTGAGGGAGGAGAGAGTGAAACTTGTAGAGGCGTTGGCAATAAGTTTCCAGACTTCCTTAGACTCGGGTTGGGAGAGAACTGGAGAATTGTAAATGTTATACCCCTGTTCAAAAAAGGGTGTAAAACTAAGCTCAGCAACTACCGGCCAGCCAGTTTAACCTCAGTGGTGGGGGAAGCTTCTTGAAATGATAATTTGGGACAAAATTAATAGTCACTTGGGCAAATGCAGGTTAATTAAGGAAAGTCAACGTGGAGTTGTTGAGGGAAAATAGTGTTTAACTATCTTGCTTGAATTTTTGATGAGGTAACAGAGGGTTGATGAGGGTAACGCTGTTGATGTGGTGTACATGGACTTTGAAAAGGCATTTGATAAAGTGCTGCACAACAGACTTGTGAGCAAAGTTTTAGCTCATGGAATAAAAGGGACGGTACAACATGGATAGGAAATTGACTGAGTGACAGGAAGCAGAAAGTAGTGGTTAATGGATGTTTTTTGGACTGGAGGAAGTTTTGTAGTGGAGTTCCCCAGGGAGCAGTATTTTGGACCCTTGCTTTTTTTGATATATTAATGACCTTGGTGTACAGGGCACAATTTCAAAATATGCGAATGATGCAAAACTTTAAAGCATTATGAACAATGAAGAGGATAGTGTAGAACTTCATAAGGACATAGAAAGTTGGTGGAAAGTGGCAGATGAAATTTAATGCAGTGAAATGTGAAGTGATTCATTTTGGTAGGAAGAGCATGGAGGGACAATATAAAATAAAGGGTACAATTCTAAAGGGGGTGCAGGAGCAGAGTGACCTAGGTGTATATGTACATAAGTCATTGAAGGTGGCAGGAGAGGTTGAGAGCACAGTTAATAAAGCATACGGCATCCTAGGCTTTATTATTAGGGGCATAGAGTACAAAAGCAAGCAAGAACACAAGAAGCAGGAGTAGACCATTTGGCTCATTGAGCCTGCTCGACCATGCAATACGATCATGGCTGATCTAAGGCTTCAACTCCACTTTGCCGCCCGCTCGCCATATTCCTTGATTCCCGGAGGTAGCAAAATCTCAGCCTTAAATATACTCACCGATGGAGCAGCAACAACCCTCTGGGGTAGAGAATTCCAAAGATTCATAATCCTCTGAGTGAAGAACTTTCTCCTCATCTCAGCCCTAAATGATTGACCCCTTATCCTGTGCCTCCATGTTCTAGATCCACCAGCCAGCAGAATTAATCTCAGTGTCTACCTCGTCAAGCCACTTCAGAATCTTGTATGTTTCAATGAGATCACCTCTCATTCTTCTTAACGCCAGAGAGTATAGGCCTAATTTACGCAGCCTGTCATCATAGGACAACCCTCTCAACCCAAGAACCAATCTAATGAACCTTCGCTGTACCGCCTCCAATACAGGGGCGGCACAGTGGTACAGTGGTTAGCACCGCAGCCTCACAGCTCCAGCGACCCGGGTTCAATCCTGGGTACTGCCTGTGTGGAGTTTGCAAGTTCTCCCTGTGTCTGCGTGGGTTTCCTCCGGGTGCTCTGGTTTCCTCCCACATGCCAAAGACTTGCAGGTTGATAGGTAACTTGGCCTTTATAAAAATTGCCCCTAGTATAGGTAGGTGGTAGGGAAATATAGGGACAGGTGGGGATGTGGTAGGAATATGGAATTAGTGTAGGATTAGTATAAATGGGTGGTTGATGGTCGGCACAGACTCGGTGGGCCGAAGGGCCTGTTTCAGTGCTGTATCTCTAAAAAAAAAAACAAGTATATCCTTCCTTAGATATGGAGACCAAAACTGCACACAGTATTCCAGGTGTGATCTCACCAAAGCCCTACAATTGTAGCAAGACTTCCTTATTCTTTTACTCCAATCCCCTTGCGATAAAGGCCAACATGCTATTTGCCTCCAAATTGTTTGCTGTATCTGCATGCTAACTTTCTGTGTTCCTTGTACGAGTACACCCAAGTCACTCTGAGCATCAACATTTACAAGTTGCATGCCATTTGAAAAAATTCTGCTTTTCTGTTCTAAGTACCAAAGTGAATAACCTCACTTTTCCCCACATTACACAGTGGCGCAGTGGTTAGCACCGCAGCCTCACAGCTCCAGCGACCCGGGTTCAATTCTGGGTACTGCCTGTGTGGAGTTTGCAAGTTCTCCCTGTGTCTGCGTGGGTTTCCTCCGGGTGCTCCGGTTTCCTCCCACATGCCAAAGACTTGCTGGTTGATAGGTTAATTGGCCTTTATAAAATTGCCCCTAGTATAGGTAGGTGGTAGGGAAATATAGGGACAGGTGGGGATGTGGTAGGAATATGGAATTAGTGTAGGATTAGTATAAATGGGTGGTTGATGGTCGGCACAGACTTGGTGGGCCGAAGGGCCTGTTTCAGTGCTGTATCTCTAAACTAAAAAAAAATTAAACATTATACTCCATTTGCCACCTTGTTATCCACTCACTTAACCTGTCTATATCTCTTTACAGCCTCTTTGTGTCCTCCTCACAGTTTATATTCCCACCCCTGCTGATTACCAGCTACTGCCCCCCCTCAGCTGATGAATCAGTACTTCTCCATGTTGAACACCAATTGGAAGAAGTACTGAAGGTAGCAAGGGCACAGGACTCTGGGTGGGAGTCTACAATGTCCATCACCAAAAATGGCTCGGTAGCACCACTGCTGACCGAGCTGTCTGAGTCATAAAGGACACAGGTGCTAGACTGGGTCTGCGGCAGGTGGTGAGGGAACCAACAATAGGGAAAAACCTACTTGAACTCGTCCTCACCAGTCTACCTGTTGAGATGCATCTGTCCATGACAGTGTTGGTAGGAGTGATCACCACACAGTTCTTGTGAAGACAAAGTCCCGTCTTCACATTGAGGATACCTACCATCATCTTGTGTGGCAATACCACCGGGCCAAATGGGATAGATTTCAAACAGATCTAGCGGCTCAAAACTGGGCATCCATGAGGTGCTGTGGGCCATCAGCTGCAGCAGAATTGTCTGTAACCTCATGCCCGGCATATCCGCCACTTTACCATTACCATCAAGCTGAGGGAGCAACCCTGGTTCAATGAAGAGTGCAGTAGGGCATGCCAGGGGCAGCACCAGGCATGCCTAAAAATGAGGTGTCAGCCTGGTGAAGCTACAACACAGAACTACAGGCGTGCCAGACAGTGAAAACTGCATGCGATAGACAGGACTAAGCAATCCCACAACCAATGAGTCAGGTCTAAGCTCTGCAGTCCCACCGCATCCAGTCGTGAATGGTGGTGGACAGTTAAACAACAAACAGGAGGAGTTGGCTGCACAAATATTCCCATCTTCAATGATGGGGGAGCTCAGCACATCAGTGCAAAAGAAAAGGCTGAAGCATTTGCATCCATCTTTACCTAGCAGTGCCAAGTGAATGATCCATCTTGGCCTCCTCTGAGGTCCCCAGCATCACAGATACCAGCCAGTCTGATTCATTCCATGTGATATCAAGAAATGGCTGAAGGCACCGGATACTGCAAAAGCTATGGGTCCAGACAACATTCTGGCAATAGTACTAAAGACTTGTGCTCCAGAACACGCCGGGCCCCTAGCCAAGCTGTTCCAAGACAACTACAACACAGGCACCTACCCGGCAGTATGGAAAATTTTCCAGATCCATTCCACCAAAAGCAGGTCAAATCCAACCCGGCCAATTACTGATCTATCAGCCTACTCATGATCATCAGTAAAGTGATGGAAGGGGTTGTTAACAGTGCTATCAAGCAGTCCTAGCTCAGCAATAACCTGCTCACTGATGCTCAGTTTGGGTTCCGCCAGGTCGACTCAACTCCTGACCTCATTACAGCCTTTGTCCAAACATGTAAAAAAGAGCTGAACGTCAGAGGTGAGGTGAGAGTGACTGCCCTTGACATCAAAGCAGCATTTGACTGAATATGGCATCAAGGAGCCCAGCAAAACTGGAGTCAATGGGAATCAGGGAAACTCTCCACTGGTTGGAGTAAAATCTAGCACAAAGGAAGATGGTTGTGGTTATTGGAGGTCAATCATTTCAATCCCAGGACATCACTGCAGGAGTTCCTCAGGGTAGTGTCCCAGGCCCAACCATCTTCAGTTGCTTCATCAGTGACCTTCCCCCGCCCCATCATAAGGTCAGAAGTGGGGATGTTCACTGATAATTGCACAATGTTCAGCACCATTCGCCACTCTTCAGATACTAAAGCAGCACCTCTCCAGGTGCAGCAAGACCTGGACAACATCCAGGCTTGGGCTGATGTGTGGTGCGAATGTTACTTGCCACTTAAGTGCCGGGCAATAACCATCTCAAATAAGAGAGAATCTAACCATCTCCAGTTGATGTTCAATGGCATTACCATCACTGAATTCCCCACTATCAATAGCCATGGGGTTATCATTGACCAAAAACTGAACGGGACCAGCCACTTTAATGCTGTGGCTACAAGAGCAGATCAGAGGCTAGGAATTCTGCAGCAAGTAACTCCGCTCCTGTCTCCCCAATGCCTGTCCACCATCTATAAGGCAGAAGTCAGGAATGTGATGGAATACTCTCCATTCGCCTGGATGAGTGTGGCCCCACCAACACTCGAGAAGCTCAATGCCATCCAGGACAAAGCAGCCCGCTTGATTGGCACCCCACCTTCAACATTCACTCCCTTCACCACCGACTCACATTGGCAGCAGTGTGTACCATCTACAAGATGTACTGCAACAACTCACCAAAGGCTCCTTCGGCAGCACCTTCCAAACCCCCGACCTCTACCACCTAGAAGGGCAAGAACAGCAGATGCATGGGAGTACCACCACCTGCAAGTTCCCCGCCAAGCCGCACACCATCCTGACTTGGAACTATATGGCCGGCCGTTCCTTCACTGTCACTGGGTCAAAATCCTGGAACTGCCCCCACCCCCCCCAACAGCACTGTGGGTGTACTTACACCCCAGGGCCTGCAGCTGTTCAAGAAGGCAGCTCACCACCATCTTCTCAAGGGCATTTAGGGATGGGCAATAAATGCTGGCCTGACCAGTGACTCCCACATCCCATGAATGACTTAAAAAAAATTATACCATCAGCAATTTTGATACATTACTTTCTGTCTCTTCATCTAAGTTGCTAATATAAATTGCTGATCCTTGTGGCCACTAGATATGGCATTCCAACTTGAAAATGCCCTGTTTATCCCTAATAAAAACAAGAAATGCTAGAAATACTCAGCAGGTCTGGTAGCATCTATGGAGAGAGAAGCAGAGTTAATGTTTCAGGTCAGTGACCCTTCATCAGAACTGGCAAATGTTAGAAATGTAAAAGGTTTTAAGCAAGTAAAGCAGGGGTGGGGCAAGAGATAACAAAAGAGAGGGTGTTGATGGGGCAAGGTCACAGAGAATAACTGACCAGAAGGTCTTGGAGCAAAGGCAAATGGTATGTTAATGTTGTGGTGGAAGACAAAGCGTTAGTACAGAGAGGGTGTTAATTGTCATACAAATGAACAGCCTGGCCCCAAGCACAAACATGAAAAAAACAGTGGGTAGGCACAGTAGAAACAAACTAAATAAATTAAAATAAACTATTATTAGCCCCTTGGTTACCCTCTTTCTGGTATATGATTTGTGTCTTCTACTGTGAAGACAGACACAAATTATTTGTTCACCGTCTTCCCCCATTTCCTTATACCCCATGATAATTTCTTCTGTCTCTGCCTATAAGGGACCAATGTTTGCTTTAGCTACTTTCTTCCTTTTTATATGCTTGCCAAACCTCTTGCAATCTGTTTTTACATTCCTGGCTAGTTTACACTCATACAATTTTTTCCCTTATCAACTTTTTGATGGCCCTTTGCTCGTTACTAAAACACTCCCAATCCGCCGGCTTACTCTTGTTCTTGGCAACATTATTTCTCTTCCTTTAATCTAATATTATTGTTCCAGCCAGGCGTGGAGGTTAAAATTATTAAAATATGCTATGCATTCACGCGCACATTTACACAAGAGTCACACACACCCAAATAGAGTACAAAGGGAAAACAGCTTTGGTGGTTGGAGTAGAGTCTGGAATAAGTGGAATTTAAATACAGTTTTAAACCTCAAGTCCCCAGCTAAAGTTGTATTCCTGAAGTACTCGCTGGGCCACATACACAGTGGTGGGCTTGTTTTTCTCCGGGATCCTGAAAGCAGAAGAGGGGTTGGATCCTTGTCTCCTAGTTGCTGCCTGTGGCGGTCTGTAGGCTTGACAGCCTTTACCAACCAGTTGCAGCTGGGGCCCCTCTTGATCTTTACTTGGGGTGGTGGGGGGGGGGGGCGCGGGGTGTGGAGTGGAGCAGAGAGAGAGAGAGTTGCTTCATTGATGGCTTTTCAGTTACACTTGTCTGCTTTCTGTCTGACAAAGCTTCAAGTCTCTCCAGAGCTATGCAGGCAGTCACATGACACCATCAGGCCCCCTTGGTGTTGTAATGAGGTCTTTCTGGGATCTTCTCTGAGATTCAAGGCGCTACACCTCAAGCTGTCCAGTCACACTCGGAGGGGGTTGGCTCTTTCAAAGTCAGTGGATGTAGATGGCCCGACGATCGTGCTGATAAGGCCATTCCAGGTAATTTAATCAGAGAGCACCCCTTTACTCTGGCTAGGTTGAGTCAGACGTGTCGTCTCCAGTCTGATGTTTTGGTGTTTCAGATGTAAATTGCAGTAGCCATCTTGGCTGCCAGTTTACTTTTTTTAAAAAGTTACTTGTAAGCATTTCCAGTAGAAATCTAATGCAAGGTTCCAACTGTTAAAATTAATATTTCCCATTTGGCATATAGGGTTTTCATGAGAATTATCCTTAATTTCCCAAGGAACATAGAAAATAGAAACAGGAGTAGGCCATTCAGCCCTTCGAGCCTGCTCCGCCATTCATTATGATCATGGCTGATCATCCAACTTCCTGCTTTCCCCCATATCCTTTGATCCCTTTCGCCCCAAGAGCTATATCTAACTCCTTCTTGAAAATATACAATGTTTTGGCCTCGACTGCTTTCTGTGGTAGTAAATTCCACAGGCTCGACACACTCTGGGTGAAGTAATTTCTCTTCATCGCAGTCCTGAAAGAGTAAGCCACAGATAAATCTTTCTTGCTGTGTTTTTATTTTTGAATGGAATATTTGTTGTAACATTTTGAATGTTTCTTTAAATGTTTCGCACTGTTTATTTATTAGTGCTTTTTTTTTTAGTCTATTTAGCACCCAACCTTAGCCAGCTTTCCACCTATTTCATACCTATTTAATTGACTTTAAGTTCAAGATTCTTGTTTTGAGCTGGAGTATGTCACTCTCAAACTTAAATGGAATTCAGTTGTATTATGATCACACTCCTCACTGAACCAGAGTAGGTCCCTGGCTTGAAGGTAATGGTAGCGTGAAGGATATGCTGGGTCATGAGGTTACAGATTGTGGTAGAATATAATTCTGCTGACGGTTCGTATCACCTTATGAATGCCCACTTTTGAGTTTCTAGATCTGTTTTGAATCTATTCCATTAGCAAGGGGGTCGTCAGTGTGAAGATGGGGCAACATCTCCACATGGACTGTGCGGTGGTCACTTCAACAAATACTGTCATGGACAGATGCATCTGCAACAATTGGTGAGGACGACCGGATTGAGGGTGAAGTTGGCAGACTTACACATGAGCGGACAATGATCAGTTTGGCAGGGTTACATACGGAGCCGATATTGTGTATATGCCTCAATATTTCTAATGTTCCTGTAGTGCAGGAGGTGATTTGGAGAGCTGGTGCAGACACGATGGGCTGAATGGCCGCCTTCTGCGCTGTAACAATTCTGTGTTTCTGTGATCTGTCTGAGTTGCACCACCTGGTTTATTGAGAGTGGAGCTATGCTGGGCTCACTCCTGACAGCGTAAGTACAGCGTTAGCATTTTGTTAAGTGGTACTCAGTATGTAACTCTCTAACATGCCTTGGACAAAGCTCACAGTTTAGTTCCATTTGGATTTCTCACCTAAACTTAAATTCAGGAGACCAGGCTCTTGAATTGTTCTTGGATTCACAATATCCTAACAGATGTACTTGATACAGATCTGAATAATGCAAGTTTGTCCCTCTCAGCCTTTGCCTCCTGTTAAAGAGCCTGATATTTAAGTTGTCGTGAAAGAGCAGAAATCACAGTGGATCAGGGTAAATGTGCTGCCACCCAGGAGAGTCCCAGTTTCCTCTCTGGTTTGTGCCTTTAGGACACTAAAATTAACCTCAACCCCTGCACTAGGAAGGGGGGGAAATTTAATTCATATTCTTATCCAGTCACCCTTGCTGAAAAGTGCACATGAGGACTGGATTAGCCTCGGCTGTGATGTACCCTCACTGCCTTGGCTGGAGGAAGAGTTAGATTAGAGACTGAGAGGAAGAGTTATTGTGCTGCAGTTGTCAGGGGCCAGGTGCAGGATGTGGAGGGAACATAAAGCCAACAGACAAAACTAAATTGATGACACAATATATGAACAAGGGAGAGTTCCCAGTGCTTGGAGTAGCAGCATGATGTGCCCTATTGGACCGAGGAATTTTCTGGATTCAGTCCTTTCCTGGCCGCAATGTTCTCTTTATAACTTTATTTTGATTTGAAACAAGAGACCTCAATCCCAGCTCCTGCCATTGCTGGCTCCTAGCTGGCATTGTTCATTGGGCTACAATGGCCATGCCTCCAGCACCAATGCCCCTCCCTCCAGTAGGATCAGCCAATGATAAGCGGGTCCAAAAACATCTGGCAGTGTTTTAAGTATGCTAGAGACACCTGGTGGTACTGGGAGCAGTGCATCATTTCCCTGATTTTTTTTTTTGTCTTTCCAGTTCTTGAACCATTTATTGTGTGTGTATCTCTCTCTCTCTCTCTCTCTCTCACACCTCTCAGTGTTACTGTTAACGGTTCCCGGGATGGAGGAAAATACGTCTGAGACTGATAAATCCCTAACCAAACAGCTGTGGGACAACAAAAAGGTACTGTCGGACATTTAATGACTAATTTGTCTTAGGTGGGTGTGGAATTCGTGAAAGTGACCTGCTCGCCCATCTCATGTCACGTGTAGGTCCATTAGACATCCTGCTTCTGTTCGGATACATTGTGTAACCTCTTCATCTTCAATTGCAGTGCCTGTCACAACTTCTCATCCTTAATTAAGCCCCTTTTGTTCCTTTTCTTCCTACTGTTTTTGATGCGCATCAATCTTTGTAATATTTTTGTGTCAATCTTAAATGAGATATTCTAATTTTCTCCCTCCTCACTGAAAATGCTGCCTGCTGCACTGGCATGTGCTTCAGGAAGGAAGAAAACATTTGTGTTTTTATAATGCCTGTCACAGCCTCAGGACATCCAAAACACATGGCCATTGATTTAATTTTAGAATTGTAATAGGTGTTGTGATGTAGGGAACTGTGGCAGCCAAATTGCACACAGCAAGATTCCTCAAACAGCAATGAGATAAATAATCACTTAGTAATGTTGGTTGAAACTTTGACCTGAACTCGGAGAACTGCACTGCTGTTTGAATAGTGCCTTGGCCTCTGAAGGATAGTACCTCTGGCAGTGCAGCACTCCCTCGATACTGCACCAAAGTAGCAGCCTGGATTCTGTGCTCAAGAATCTAGAGGGAAGTGGTTAGCACCGCAGCCTCACAGCTCCAGCGACCCGGGTTCAATTCTGGGTACTGCCTGTGTGGAGTTTGCAAGTTCTCCCTGTGTCTGTGTGGGTTTTCTCTGGGTGCTCTGGTTTCCTCCCACAAGCCAAAAGACTTGCAGGTTGGTAGGTAAATTGGCCATTATAAATTGCCCCTAGTATATAGGTAGGTGGTAGGGAAATATAGGGACAGGTGGGGATGTGGTAGGAATATGGGATTAGTGTAGGATTAGTATAAATGGGTGGTTGATGGTCGGCACAGACTCGGTGGGCCGAAGGGCCTGTTTCAGTGCTGTATCTCTAAAACTAAAAAAAAACTAAACTGCCTTAAATCTTGCAGAGTTATGGTCACTATCCCTGAAATGTTCCCCCACTGACACTTCTACCACTTGTCCAGCTTCATTCCCTAGGATTAAGTCCAGTACCGCCCCTTCTTTAGTAGGACTCTCTACATACTGGCTCAACAGGCTCTCCTGTATTCGTTTTAAGAATTCCGCCCCCTTTAAGCCTTTTGCACCAAGACTATCCCCTCTAATATTGGGGAAGTTGAAATCCCCTACTATTATTACCCTATTATTTTTACACCTCTCTGAGATTTGAGTACATATCTGCTCCTCTATCTCTCCCTGACTGTTTGGAGGCCTTTAGTACACTCCCAGCCAAGTGATTGTCCCCTTTTTGTTTTTAAGTTCTACCCATATGGTCTCATTTGAGGAACCTTCTAAGATATCATCCCTCCTTACTGCAGTAATTGACTCCTTAATCAACAGTGCAATGTCACATCCTCTTTTACTCCCTGCCTGATCACGTCTGAAGATTCTATGCCCTGGTATATTGAGCTGCCAGTCCTGCCCTTCCCTCAACCATGTCTCAGTGATAGCAATAATATCATATTCCCATGTGTTAATCAATGCCCTCAATTCATCTGCCTTACTAGTAAGACTCCTTATATTAAAATAGATAAATCCAGCCTTGCATTATTTGCTTGAGCCTTAACAGGTCTATATTTACTTTGCCCTCCAGACTGACTTAGCTTCTCTTCCATATTTGATTGGATATCACCGCCCACTGTGTATCCCATCCCCCTGCCAAGTTAGTTTAAACCCCCCCGCCCCAACAGCACTAGCAAACCTCCCAACAAGGTTGTTGGTCCCATTCCGGTTCAGGTGCAACCCGTCCAACTTGTACAGATCCCACCTTTGCCAGAAACAGACCCAGTGATCCAGGAAACTAAAGCCCTCCCTCCTGCACTATTTCTTCAGCCATGCATTCATCTACTCGATCCTCCTATTCATTTACTCGCTAGCACGAGGCACCAGAAGAAACCCAGCGATTACAATCTTTGAGGTCCTAGCTCCCTAAATTCTTTTTGCAGGACCTCATCCCTCTTTCTACCTTTGTCATTGGTACCAATGTGGACCACGACCTCTGGCTGTGCGCCCTCACCCTCCAGAATACTCTGTAACTGCTCGGTGATATTCACGGTCCTTGCACAAGGGAGGCAACATACCATCCTGGAATCACGTCTGCGACCACAGAAACGCCTATCTGTTCCTGTAACCATAGAATTCCCTACCACTATTGTCCTCTTGTCCCTTTTTCTCCATCCCAGTACAGCTGAGTCACCCATGATGTTCCAGTTGTGACTCTCAGTGTATTCTCTAGAGGAACCCTCTTTCCCATCGGTACTTAGAACTGAATACCGGTTAGAAAGTGGGATGCCCTCTGGGAACTCCTGCACTACCTGCCCTGACTTCTTTGTCCGTCTGGCAGCCACCCAGTCCCCCTCCATCTGCGACTGTGCTTGCCTAGGCACCCGGTTGACTACCTCCTGAAACGTGCCATTCGTGTAGTTCTCCAACTTGCGGACACGCCACAGTCTTGACGGAGGAAAGCAAGGTGGAGAGGTGTAGGGAGGGAATTCTAGAGCTTAGGGCCTAGGCAGCTGAAGGCATGGACACCAATGATGGAGTGATTCAAATCAGGGATGCTCAAGAGACCAAAGTTAGAGGAGTGTAGATATCTTGGAGGGTTCTGGCCTGGAGGAGATTACAGAGATAAGGAGGGGCAAGGCCAAGGAGGGATTTGAAAAGAAGGATGAGAATTTTAAAGTCAAGAAATAAAAACAGAAAGTGCTGGAAATAATCAGCATATCAGGCAGCATCTGTGGAGAGAGAAGCAGAGTTAACATACCAGTTCATCAGAACTGGCACAGGTTAGAAAAGTCAGGTTTTAAGCAAATGAAGGGGGTGGTGTGGTTTGGTGGGGAAAGAGAACAAAAGGGAAGGTGTATGATAGGGCAGGAGAGATTAAATAACAAAGCTGTCATGGGACAAAGGCAAAGAGTGTGTTCATGCTTGTGGTGAAAGACAAAGCATTAGCGTGTGTTAATGGCCGAATAATGAGCGGTTCTGTCCACATGAAAACCAGGCACATGGTTAAAAAATAAAATAATCAAAAATAGAAAAATATAAAGAAAGGCCAGTCATGCTCTGAAATATATTTTTTTAGTTTTGATTATTTTATTTTTAACTATGTGCTTGGTTTTCATGTGGACAGAGCTGCTCATTATTCAGCCATTAACACACGCTAATGCTTTGTCTTTCACCACAAGCATTAACATGCTTTTTGCCTTTGTCCCATAACAGTTTTGTCATTTAATCTCTCCTGCCATCTGCCTTATCACACACCTTCCCTTTTGTTCTCTTCCCTGTCAAACCTCTTCACTTGTTTAAAACCTAATTCTTTTGTAACCTGTGCCAGTTCTGATGAAAGGTCACAGACCTGAAATGTTAACTCTGCTTCTCTCTCCATAGATGCTGCCTGACCTGCTGAGTATTTCCAGCACTTTCTGTTTTATTTCAGATTTCCAGCACCTGTAGTATTCTTTTTATTTTAAAGTCAAGAAGTTGCTTGACCGGGAGCCAATGTAGGTCAGTGAGCACAGGGGTGATAATGAAACAGTTGAACATGACTTGGTGTGAGTTAAGACACAGGAAGCTGAGTTTTGGATGACCTCAAGTTTACTGAGAGTAGAGTGTGGGAGACCAGCCAGGCATGCATTGGAATAGTCAAGTCGATAGGTAACAAAGGCATGAATGAGCGTTTCAGCAACAGATATGCTGAGGCAGGGGTGAGGTCAGGCAACGTTACGGATGTGAAAATAGGTGGTCTTAGTGATGGGAAGCTCATCTCGGTGTCAAATGTGACACCAAGAATGCAAACAGACAGGCTTAGTTGCAGACTGTTGCCAGGGAAAGGGATAGATTCGGGGAGACGATGGCGTAGTGATAATATCACTGAATTAGTAATCTGGAGGCCCAGGCTAATGCCCTGGGACATTGGTTCACATCCCACCACTGCAGCTGGGGGAATTTAAATACACTTAATAAATTCAATTAATAACAATCTGGAATTGAAAGCTAGTCTCAGTGATGGTGCCATGAAACGATCATCGATTGTCGTTAAAAAAAAAAAATTGGTTCACTAATGTCCTTTTTGGAGGGAAATCTTCGTGTTTACCGAGTCCTGCCTGCATGTGACTGCAGGCCCACAGCAATGTGGTTGACCACAATATAGAATTCTTCATCAAGATGGAGTGTGACGTAGTTGATTCTGAGACTAGGGTTCTGAATCTTAGTAAAGGAAACTCCGAAGGTATGAGGAGCGAGTTGGCTATGACGAATTGGGAAACATTACTTAAAGGGATGATAGGCAGTGGCGCAGTGGTTAGCACCGCAGCCTCACAGCTCCAGCGACCCGGGTTCAATTCTGGGTACTGCCTGTGTGGAGTTTGCAAGTTCTCCCTGTGTCTGCGTGGGTTTCCTCCGGGTGCTCCGGTTTCCTCCCACATGCCAAAGACTTGCAGGTTGATAGGTAAATTGGCCATTAGCAATTGCCCCTAGTATAGGTAGGTGGTAGGGGAATATAGGGACAGGTGGGGATGTGGTAGGAATATGGAATTAGTGTAGGATTAGTATAAATGGGTGGTTGATGGTCGCACAGACTCGGTGGGCCGAAGGGCCTGTTTCAGTGCTGTATCTCTAAATTAAACTAAACTAAACATTTAAAGAGCGCATGGGTGAACTGCAACAATTGTTTATCCCTGTCTGACGCAAAAGTAAAATGGGAAAGGTAGCCAAACCATGGCTTACAAGGGAAATTAGAGATAGCATTAGATCCAAGGAAGAGGCATATAAATCTGCCAGAAAAAACAACAGACCTGAGGATTGAGAGCAGTTTAGAATTCAGCAAAGGAGGACCAAGGGATTGATTAAGAAGAGGAAAAGAGAGTACGAGAGCAAGCTTGCGGGGAACATAAAAACTGACTGTAAAAGTTTCTATCGGTATGTGAAGAGAAAAAGATTGGTGAAGACAAATGTTAGGTCCCTTACAGTCAAACAGGGGAATTTATTATGGGGAACAAAGAAATGGCTGACTAACTAAATGCATACTTTGGTTCTGTCTTCTCAAAGGAGGACACAAATATCATACCAGAAATGCTGGGGAACGCAGGGCTTAGTGAGAGAGAGGAACTGAAGGAAATCAATATTAGTAGAGAATTGGTGTTGGGGACATTGATGGGATTGAAGGCTGACAAATTCCCAGGGCCTGATGGTATGCATCCAGAGTACTTAAGGAAGTGACCCTAGAATTAGTGGATGCATTGGTGGTCATCGTTCAAGATTCTATAGACTCTGGAACAGTTCCTACAGATTGGAGGGTAGCTAATGTAACCCCACTATTTAAAAAGGGAGGTTGAGAGAAAGCAGGGAATTATAGACCAGTCAGCCTGACTTCAGTAGTGGGGAAAATTCTAGAGTCCATTATCAAAGATTTTATAGCAGAGCACTTAGAGAACAGTGGTAGAATCGGGCAGAGTCAGCATGGATTTACGAAAGGGAAATCATGCTTGACAAATCTGCTAGAATTGTAGAGTTGATGAGGGGGAGCCAGTGGATGTGGTTTATTTGGACTTTCAGAAGGCTTTCGACAAAGTCCCACATAAGAGATTAGCGTGTAAAATTAAAGCGCATGGGATTGGGGGTAGTGTATTGCGATGGATAGAAAATTGGTTGGCAGACAGGAAACAAAGAGTAGGGATAAATGGGTCTTTTTCCAAATGGCAGGCAGTGACTAGTGGGGTACCGCAGGGATCGGTGCTAGGATCCCAGCTATTCACAATATATATTAATGATTTAGATGAGGGAACTAAATGTAATATCTCCAAATTTGCAGATGACACAAAACTGGGTGGGAGGGTGAGTTGTGAGGGGGATGCAGAGAGGCTTCAGGGTGATTTGGACAAGTTGAGTGAGTGGGCTAATGCATGGCAGATGCAGTATAATGTGGATAAATGTGAGGTTATCCACTTTGGTAGCAAAAACAGGAAGGCAGATTATTATCTGAACGGCTATAAACTGAGAGAGGGGAATATGCAGTGAGACCTGGGTGTTCTCGTACACCAGTCGCTGAAGGTAAGCATGCAGGTCCAACAGGCGGTAAAAAAGGCAAATGGTATGTTGGCCTTCATAGCGAGAGGATTCGAGTACAGGAGCAGGGACATCTTGCTGCAATTATACAGGGCCTTGGTGAGGCCACACCTGGAATATTGTGTGCAGTTTTGGTCTCCTTATCTGAGGAAGGATGTTCTTGCTATAGAGGGAGTGCAGCGAAGGTTTACCAGACTGATTCCTGGGATGGCGGGACTGACGTATGAGGAAATATTGAGTCGGTTAGGATTATATTCACTGGAGTTCAGTAGAGTGGGGGGGGATCTCATAGAAACCTATAAAATTCTAACAGGACTTGACAGGGTAGATGCAAGAAGGATGTTCCCAATGGTGGGGGAGTCCAGAACCAGGGGTCATAGTCTAAGGATACGGGGTAAACCTTTCAGGACTGAGATGAGGAGAAATATCTTCACCCAGAGAGTGGTGAGCCTGTGGAATTCGCTACCACAGAAAGCAGTTGTGGCCAAAACATTGTATGTTTTCAAGGAGTTAGATATAGCTCTTGGGTCTAAAGGGATAAAAGGGTATGGGGCGAAAGCGGGAACAGGTTACTGAGTTGGATGATCAGCCATGATCATAATGAATGGCGGAGCAGGCTCGAAGGGCCGAATGGCCGCCTCCTGCTCCTATTTTCTATGTCTATGACTCTTAACTGCCCTCTGAAATGGCCTAGCAAGCCACTTAGTTGTCAAGGGCAATTAGGGATGGGCAACAGATGCTGGCCTTGCCAGCGATGCTCACATCCCACGAAAGGATAGACAAAAAGCTAGGGAACAGAGTTTGGAGGGGGGACCAAAAACAATGGCTTCAGTCTTCCTAATATCTAATTGGAGGAAATTTCTGCTCATCCAGTACTAGATGCCAGTTAAGCAGTCTGATAATTTAGCAACAGCGGAAGCGTCGAGAGAAGTAGTGGTGATGCAGCGCTGGGCGTCGTCAATATACAGGTGAAAACTGATGCTGTGCTTTCAGATGATATTGCCGAGGGGCAGCATGTAGATGAGAAATAAGAAGGGACCAGGTATAGATCCTTGGGGGGCACCAGCGGTAATGGTGCAGGAGCAGGAAGAGAAACCAATGATTCTCTGGCTACGATTAGATAGATAAGAATGGAACAAGGTGAGAGCAGCCTCACCCAGTTGATGACAGTGGAGAGGTGATGTAGGTGGATGGTGTCAGTCGTGTCAAAGACTGCAGACAGATTGAGAAGGACGAAGCAAAAGTTTGTTTACCTTTGTCACAGTCACACAGGATGCCATTTGTGACTTTGATAAGAGCTGTTTCAGTACTGTGGCAGGGACGGAAACCTGATTGGAGGGATTCAAGCATAGAGTTTCGGGAAAGATGGGAACAGATTTAGTAGGTGACAACACATTTTTGGAGAGAAAAAGGTTAGAGATGGGTCAAGGGTTTTTTTTTGAGGATATGGGTGATGACGGCAGATTTGAAGGAGAGAGAGAGAAAACCTAAAGAGAGCGAACCGTTTACAATATCAACTAATGTGGGCACCAGGACATGAAGTTGTGTGATCAGTTTAGTGGAAATAGGATCGAGGGAATCCTCACCCGATGTTCACATGCACCCATTCAACAGTGGTCACAGGAACAGGGAGCCTCTCTCCAACTCAGGAACAGCATCACCTGCAAGTCACACACCATCCGGACTTGGAAATATATCTCCTTCCTTCATCACTGGGTCAAAATCCTGGAACTCCCTCCCTGGTGGCATTGTGTGTGTACCTATAGCACACAATTCAAGAAGGCAGCTCAGCAGTACTTTCTCAAGGGTAAATAAAGTTGGGCAACAAATAATGGCCTTAAAAAAAAGACTTCTATTGGGTCTCCCCTCAACCTTTTCTAGAAAGGAGGTTCAGCCTGTTCAATCTTTCCTGATTGGTATAACCTCTCAGTTCTGGTATTGTTTCAATAAATGTGTTTTGCACCTTTTCCAGTGCCTTAATATCCTTTTTATAATATGGAGACCAGAACTGATACCAGAATCACAGAATAATACAGTGCAGAAGAGGCCCATCGAGTCTGCACCGATGCATTAAAACACCTGACCTGTCTACCTAATCCCATTTGCCAGCACTTGGCCCATAGCCTTGAATGTTATGACGTGCCAAGTGCTCATCCAGGTACTTTTTAAAGGATGTGAGGCAACCTGCATCTACCACCCTCCCAGGCAGGGCATTCCAGACCGTCACCACCCTCTGGGTAAAAAAGTTCTTCCTCAAGTCCCCCTTAAACCTCCCGCCCCTCACCTTAAACTTGTGAACCCTCATAACTGACCCTTCAACTAAGGGGAACAGCTGCTCCCTGTCCATGCTCCTCATAATCTTGTACACCTCGATCAGGTCACCCCTCAGTCGTCTTTGCTCCAGTGAAAACAATCCAAGCCTATCCAACCTCTCTTCATAGCTTAAATGTTCCATCCCAGGCAACATCCTGGTGAATCGTCTCTGCACCCCTTCCAATGCAATCACATCCTTCCTATAATGTGGCGACCAGAATTGAACACAGTACTCCAGCTGTGGCCTTACCAAAGTTCTGTACAACTCCAACATGACCTCCCTGCTTTTGTAATCTATGCCTCGATTCATAAAGGCAAGTGTCCCATATGCCTTTTTCACCACCCTATTAACCTGCCCTTCTGCCTTCAGAGATCTATGGACAAACACGCCAAGGTCCCTTTGTTCCTCAGAACTTCCCAGTGTCAGGCCATTCGTTGAATATTTCCGTGTCACATTACTCCTTCCAAAGTGTATCACCTCACACTTTTCAGCGTTAAATTCCATCTGCCACTTTTCTGCCCATTTGACCATCCCGTCTATATCGTCCTGTAACCCAAGACACATAACCTCACTGTTAACCACTCGGTCAATCTTTGTGTCATCCGCGAACTTACTGATCCTACCCCCCACATAGTCATCTATGTCGTTTATATAAATGACAAACAATAGGGGACCCAGCACAGATCCCTGTGGTACGCCACTGGACACTGGCTTCCAGTCACTAAAACAGCCATCTGTCGTCACTCTCTGTCTCCTACAGCTAAGCCAATTTTGAATCCACCTTACCAAGTTACCTTGTATCCCATGTGCATTTGCTTTCTTGATAAGTCTCCAATGTGGGACCTTGTCAAAGGCTTTGCTGAAATCCATGTAAACTACATCAACTGCACTACCCTCATCTACACACCTGGTCACATGCTCAAAAAATTCAATCAAATTTGTTAGGCATGACCTCCCTCTGACAAAGCCATGCTGACTATTCCTAATCAAATTTTGCCTCTCCAAGTGGAGATAGATTCTCTCCTTCAGAATTTCTCCAATAGTTTCCCTACCGCTGACGTGAGACTCACTGGTCTATAGTTCCCTGGCTTATCTCTACAACCTTTCTTAAATAGTGGGACCACATTAGCTGTTCTCCAGTCCTCTGGCACCTCCCCTGTGGCCAGAGAGGAATTAAAAATTAGGGTCAGAGCCCCTGCAATCTCCACCCTCGCCTCCCACAGCATCCTGGGACACAAAACCTCCAATACCTTGTCACTCCCTGTGACAATTTGCTCAAGTACCTCACAGTCTCTCTCTCTAAGTTCCATATCTACATCCTCCTTCTCTTGGGTGTAGACAGATGTGAAGTATTCATTCAACACCCTACCAATGTCCTCTGGCTCCACCCACAAATTTACCCCTTGGTCCCTAATGGGTCCTACTCTTTCCCTGGTTATCCTCTTCCCATTGATATACTTATAGAATATCTTGGGATTTTCTGATACCAGAACTGATACTGTGGTCTAACCCAGGTTTGATACAAGTTTAACATAATTTCCCTGCTTGGTTTGTTTTTTCAATGACCTTGCTAACCTGCATCACTACTTTTAGTGATTTGTGTATCCGTACCCCTCCAGATCGCTGTGCTTCTCTACCACGTTCATTCTTATTTTCCTAGGAATATGTGGCCTCCTTATTCTTCCTACCAAAATGTATTACCTATATTGAAATTTATTTACCAATTACATGCGCACTCTGCAAACTTATTAATGTTTTCCTGTATTCTTTCACAGTTCTCCTCTATGTTAACTACACTCTCCCCCACTCCGCCCCCCCCCCCCCCCCCCCGCCCCCACTATGGTATGTACAAATTTTGGAAGCGTACCTTCGGTTCCCAAGCCCAAATCATTTATGTAGATGACAAACAACAGTGGTCCCAGCACTGATCCTTGTAGAACACCACTTTCCACTTTTTGCCAGTCTGAGTAGCTACCCTTAACCCCTACTCTCTTTTGTTTTGTAGCTAACTTTCTATCCATTCTGCTAATTGTCCCCTGACTCATCATCGGAACATAGGAGCAGGAGTAGGCCATTCAGCCCATCGCACCTGCTCCGCCGTTCATCTGAATCATGGCTGATCATCTACCTCAAAGCCACTTTCCCGTGCTGTCCCCATATGCGTTAATGTCATTAGTATCCAGATATCCATCGATTTCTGTCTTGAACGTGCTCAATGATCGAGCTTCCATAGCCCCCTCGGGTAGAGAATTCCAAAGATTCACCACCCTTTGAGTGAAGAAATTCCTCCTCATCGCAGTCTTAAATGGCCGACATCTTATTAGACTATGTCCCTGGTTCTAGACTCGCCAGCCAGGAGAAACATCCTATCTACATCCAACCTGTCATGCCTTTGTAAGTTTCAATGAGATCACCTCTCATTCTTTGAAACTAGCGAATACAGGCCCAGTTTCCTCAATCTCTCCTTATAAGACAATCCTGCTATCCCAGGGATTAGTTTGGTGAAACTCTGTTGTACTCCCTGTATGGCAGGTATATCCTACCTTTGCTGAGGTGACCAAATTGTACACAATACTCCAGGTGCAGTCTCACCAAGGTGCTATACAATTGCAGCAAGACTTCTTTACTCCTGTACTCAAAACCCCTTGTGGTGAAGGCCAACATACCATTTGCCTTCCTAATTGCTTGCTGCACCTGCATGCTAGCTTTTAGTGATTCATGAACAAGGACACTCTTTGGACAGCAACACTTCCCAACCTCTCACCATTTAAGAAATGCTCTGTCTTTCTGTTTTTCTACTGAAGTGGATAACTTCACACTTATTCACATTCTGTTCCATCTGTCATGTTCTTGCCCATTTACTTCGGCTGTCCATGTCCCCTTGAAGCCTCCTTGCATCTTCGTCACAACTTACATTCCCACCTAATTTTGTGTCATCAAATTTGGAAATATTGCATTTGGTCCCCACATCCAAATCATTTATATGAATTGTGAACAGCTGTGGCCCCAGCACTGATCCTTGTGATACCCCACCAGTAACAGCCTGCCATCCTGAGAATGACCTGTTTATTCCTACTTCTCTGTCTGTTAGCCAGTTCTCAATCTATACCAGTATATTACCCCCAATCCCATGTTCTGACCATATTCTTGAGTCTACTATTGTGGTACCTTATCAGTGGCTTTTTGGAAATGCAAATATATATCTACAACATTACCCTTGTCTGCCCTTTGTGTTACTTGATGGTAGTGATCACTCTGCTCCTTTTATAAAGGCCAAACTTTAACAAATAGTTCTGACTTTATCTTTCTTTCCCCTCCTAGCTCTTCCTGGGATACAATGCCACAGGACTGGAAGCCCTCTGATAGCTTGCCCAAGTGGCTAAGCACTGTGTGTCACCCTAGATGGTGAGTGCTGGCAGGCAGTTTGATTGTGGGGCATCATAAACAAGCCTGTCCTGTTGTGTCTCAGCTTCCAAACACACACACATTCCATTAGAGGTCGAAGGACAGTGACCTCCAGGGGCAGTAGAGTAGATTAAAGCCCCACAGTTGCTGCCCCCTGCCCTCCCGCTTGATCAGCTGATTAGTGCAGGGACAAAACCTGGCTCCTCCTTGTCTATGGTTCTCAATGCTGTACTGGACCAATTGGATCAGTGAGGGCCATAGAGTTTGATTGCCTGAATAAAAACAGCCTTTAAATCTTTAAACTCCAATGTGCAAGCAGCAGCATGGGGCCCAGAAAGGATAAAGCAACAGATTCAGCATTACAATTTTATTACACTGGAGCTAAACTCCAAAAGAAAGAAATATTCACCAAACAGAACAAAATAAATAGATAGATATACTAAAATAATTTTTCAAGAAGTATTTGCTGAAGAGGAAACTTAACTCCCCAACCGCTTCTCCACACACAGGAACTAACTCCCCAACCGATTCTCCACACACACAGGAACTAACTCCCCAACCGATTCTCCACACACAGGAACAAACTCCCCATCCGATTCTCCACACACAGAGGAACTAACTCCCCAACCGATTCTCCACACACAGGAACTAACTCCCCATCCGATTCTCCACACACAGGAACTAACTCCCCATCCGATTCTCCACACACAGGAACTAACTCCCCAACCGATTCTCCACACACAGGAACTAACTCCCCATCCGATTCTCCACACACACAGGAACTAACTCCCCAACCGATTCTCCACACACAGGAACTAACTCCCCATCCGATTCTCCACACACAGGAACTAACTCCCCATCCGATTCTCCACACACAGGAACTAACTCCCCAACCGATTCTCCACACACACAGGAACTAACTCCCCAACCGATTCTCCACACACATGAACTAACTCCCCATCCGATTCTCCACACACAGGAACTAACTCCCCATCCGATTCTCCACACACACAGGAACTAACGTCCCATCCGCTTCTCCACACACACAGGAACTAACTCCCCAACCGATTCTCCACACACAGGAACTAACTCCCCATCCGATTCTCCGCACACAGGAACTAACTCCCCATCCGATTCTCCGCACACAGGAACTAACTCTCCATCCGATTCTCCACACACACAGGAACTAACTCCCCATCCGATTCTCCACACACACAGGAACTAACGCCCCATCCGATTCTCCGCACACAGGAACTAACTCTCCATCCGATTCTCCACACACACAGGAACTAACTCCCCATCCGATTCTCCACACACACAGGAACTAACTCCCCATCCGATTCTCCACACACACAGGAATTAACTCCCCAACCGATTCTCCCCACACAGGAACTAACTCCCCATCCGATTCTCCGCACACACAGGAACTAACTCCCCATCCGATTCTCCACACACAGGAACTAACTCCCCATCCGATTCTCCACACACAGGAACAAACTCCACATCCGATTCTCCACACACAGGAACTAACTCCCCATCCGATTCTCCACACACAGAGGAACTAACTCCCCATCCGATTCTCCACACACAGGAACTAACTCCCCATCCGATTCTCCACACACAGGAACTAACTCCCCATCCGATTCTCCACACACAGGAACTAACTCCCCATCCGATTCTCCACACACAGGAACTAACTCCCCATCCGATTCTCCACACACAGGAACTAACTCCCCATCCGATTCTCCACACACAGGAACAAACTCCCCATCCGATTCTCCACACACAGGAACAAACTCCCCATCCGATTCTCCACACACAGGAACTAACTCCCCATCCGATTCTCCACACACACAGGAACTAACTCCCCATCCGATTCTCCACACACAGGAACTAACTCCCCATCCGATTCTCCACACACAGGAACTAACTCCCCATCCGATTCTCCACACACACAGGAACTAACTCCCCATCCGATTCTCCACACACACAGGAACTAACGTCCCATCCGATTCTCCACACACAGGAACTAACTCCCCATCCGATTCTCCACACACACAGGAACTAACTCCCCATCCGATTCTCCACACACAGGAACTAACTCCCCATCCGATTCTCCACACACACAGGAACTAACGTCCCATCCGATTCTCCACACACACAGGAACTAACTCCCCATCCGATTCTCCACACACACAGGAACTAACGTCCCATCCGATTCTCCACACACACAGGAACTAACGTCCCATCCGATTCTCCACACACAGGAACTAACTCCCCATCCGATTCTCCACACACACAGGAACTAACGTCCCATCCGATTCTCCACACACACAGGAACTAACTCCCCATCCGATTCTCCACACACACAGGAACTAACGTCCCATCCGATTCTCCACACACAGGAACTAACTCCCCATCCGATTCTCCACACACACAGGAACTAACGTCCCATCCGATTCTCCACACACACAGGAACTAACGTCCCATCCGATTCTCCACACACAGGAACTAACTCCCCATCCGATTCTCCACACACACAGGAACTAACGTCCCATCCGATTCTCCACACACACAGGAACTAACTCCCCATCCGATTCTCCACACACACAGGAACTAACTCCCCATCCGATTCTCCACACACACAGGAACTAACGTCCCATCCGATTCTCCACACACACAGGAACTAACTCCCCATCCGATTCTCCACACACACAGGAACTAACGTCCCATCCGATTCTCCACACACACAGGAACTAACGTCCCATCCGATTCTCCACACACACAGGAACTAACGTCCCATCCGATTCTCCACACACAGGAACTAACTCCCCATCCGATTCTCCACACACACAGGAACTAACTCCCCATCCGATTCTCCACACACACAGGAACTAACGTCCCATCCGATTCTCCACACACACAGGAACTAACTCCCCATCCGATTCTCCACACACACAGGAACTAACGTCCCATCCGATTCTCCACACACACAGGAACTAACGTCCCATCCGATTCTCCACACACAGGAACTAACTCCCCATCCGATTCTCCACACACACAGGAACTAACGTCCCATCCGATTCTCCACACACAGAGGAACTAACGTCCCATCCGATTCTCCACACACACAGGAACTAACTCCCCATCCGATTCTCCACACACACAGGAACTAACGTCCCATCCGATTCTCCACACACACAGGAACTAACTCCCCATCCGATTCTCCACACACACAGGAACTAACTCCCCATCCGATTCTCCACACACACAGGAACTAACGTCCCATCCGATTCTCCACACACACAGGAACTAACTCCCCATCCGATTCTCCGCACACAGGAACTAAATCCCATCCAATTCTCCACACACAGGAACTAACTCCCCATCCGATTCTCCACACACAGAGGAACTAACTCCCCATCCGATTCTCCACACACAGAGGAACTAACGTCCCATCCGATTCTCCACACACACAGGAACTAACGTCCCATCCGATTCTCCACACACACAGGAACTAACGTCCCATCCGATTCTCCACACACACAGGAACTAACTCCCCATCCAATTCTCCACACACAGGAACTAACTCCCCATCCGATTCTCCGCACACAGGAACTAAATCCCATCCAATTCTCCACACACACAGGAACTAACTCCCCATCCGATTCTCCACACACAGGAACTAACTCCCCATCCGATTCTCCGCACACAGGAACTAAATCCCATCCAATTCTCCACACACAGGAACTAACTCCCCATCCGATTCTCCACACACACAGAGGAACTAACTCCCCATCCGATTCTCCACACACAGAGGAACTAACTCCCCATCCGATTCTCCCCACACAGGAACTAACGTCCCATCCGATTCTCCACACACACAGGAACTAACGTCCCATCCGATTCTCCACACACACAGGAACTAACTCCCCATCCAATTCTCCACACACAGGAACTAACTCCCCATCCGATTCTCCGCACACAGGAACTAAATCCCATCCAATTCTCCACACACAGGAACTAACTCCCCATCCGATTCTCCGCACACACAGGAACTAACTCCCCATCCAATTCTCCACACACACAGGAACTAACTCCCCATCCGATTCTCCACACACACAGGAACTAACTCCCCATCCGATTCTCCACACACACAGGAACTAACTCCCATCCGATTCTCCACACACACAGGAACTAACTCCCCATCCGATTCTCCGCACACAGGAACTAAATCCCATCCAATTCTCCACACACAGGAACTAACTCCCCATCCGATTCTCCGCACACACAGGAACTAACTCCCCATCCAATTCTCCACACACACAGGAACTAACTCCCCATCCGATTCTCCACACACACAGGAACTAACTCCCCATCCGATTCTCCACACACACAGGAACTAACTCCCATCCGATTCTCCACACACACAGGAACTAACTCCCATCCGATTCTCCACACACACAGGAACTAACTCCCCATCCGATTCTCCACACACACAGAGGAACTAACTCCCCATCCGATTCTCCACACACACAGAGGAACTAACTCCCCATCCGATTCTCCACACACACAGAGGAACTAACTCCCCATCCGATTCTCCACACACACAGGAACTAACTCCCCATCCGATTCTCCACACACAGGAACTAACTCCCCATCCGATTCTCCGCACACAGGAACTAACTCCCCATCCGATTCTCCGCACACAGGAACTAACTCCCCATCCGATTCTCCGCACACAGGAACTAACTCCCCATCCGATTCTCCACACACAGGAACAAACTCCCCATCCGATTCTCCGCACACAGGAACTAACTCCCCATCCGATTCTCCGCACACAGGAACTAACTCCCCATCCGATTCTCCACACACAGGAACTAACTCCCCATCCGATTCTCCACACACACAGGAACTAACTCCCCATCCGATTCTCCACACACAGAGGAACTAACTCCCCATCCGATTCTCCGCACACAGGAACTAACTCCCCATCCGATTCTCCGCACACAGGAACTAACTCCCCATCCGATTCTCCGCACACAGGAACTAACTCTCCATCCGATTCTCCACACACACAGGAACTAACTCCCCATCCGATTCTCCACACACACAGGAACTAACTCCCCATCCGATTCTCCGCACACAGGAACTAACTCTCCATCCGATTCTCCACACACACAGGAACTAACTCCCCATCCGATTCTCCACACACACAGGAACTAACTCCCCATCCGATTCTCCACACACACAGGAACTAACTCCCCATCCGATTCTCCCCACACAGGAACTAACTCCCCATCCGATTCTCCGCACACACAGGAACTAACTCCCCATCCGATTCTCCACACACAGGAACTAACTCCCCATCCGATTCTCCACACACAGGAACAAACTCCACATCCGATTCTCCACACACAGGAACTAACTCCCCATCCGATTCTCCACACACACAGGAACTAACTCCCCATCCGATTCTCCACACACAGGAACTAACTCCACATCCGATTCTCCACACACAGGAACTAACTCCCCATCCGATTCTCCACACACACAGGAACTAACTCCCCATCCGATTCTCCACACACAGGAACTAACTCCCCATCCGATTCTCCACACACGGGAACTAACTCCCCATCCGATTCTCCACACACACAGGAACTAACGTCCCATCCGATTCTCCACACACACAGGAACAAACGTCCCATCCGATTCTCCACACACAGGAACTAACTCCCCATCCGATTCTCCACACACACAGGAACTAACGTCCCATCCGATTCTCCACACACACAGGAACTAACTCCCCATCCGATTCTCCACACACACAGGAACTAACGTCCCATCCGATTCTCCACACACACAGGAACTAACTCCCCATCCGATTCTCCGCACACAGGAACTAAATCCCATCCAATTCTCCACACACAGGAACTAACTCCCCATCCGATTCTCCACACACAGAGGAACTAACTCCCCATCCGATTCTCCACACACACAGGAACTAATTCCCCATCCGATTCTCCGCACACAGGAACTAACTCTCCATCCGATTCTCCACACACACAGGAACTAACTCCCCATCCGATTCTCCACACACACAGGAACTAACTCCCCATCCGATTCTCCACACACACAGGAACTAACTCCCCATCCGATTCTCCACACACAGGAACTAACTCCCCATCCGATTCTCCACACACACAGGAACTAACGTCCCATCCGATTCTCCACACACACAGGAACTAACGTCCCATCCGATTCTCCACACACACAGGAACTAACTCCCCATCCGATTCTCCGCACACAGGAACTAAATCCCATCCAATTCTCCACACACAGGAACTAACTCCCCATCCGATTCTCCACACACAGAGGAACTAACTCCCCATCCGATTCTCCACACACACAGGAACTAACTCCCCATCCGATTCTCCGCACACAGGAACTAACTCTCCATCCGATTCTCCACACACACAGGAACTAACTCCCCATCCGATTCTCCACACACAGGAACTAACTCCCCATCCGATTCTCCACACACAGGAACTAACTCCCCATCCGATTCTCCACGCACAGGAACTAACTCCCCATCCGATTCTCCACACACAGGAACTAACTCCCCATCCGATTCTCCACACACAGGAACTAACTCCCCATCCGATTCTCCACACACACAGGAATTAACTCCCCAACCGATTCTCCCCACACAGGAACTAACTCCCCATCCGATTCTCCGCACACACAGGAACTAACTCCCCATCCGATTCTCCACACACAGGAACTAACTCCCCATCCGATTCTCCACACACAGGAACAAACTCCACATCCGATTCTCCACACACACAGGAACTAACTCCCCATCCGATTCTCCACACACAGGAACTAACTCCCCATCCGATTCTCCACACACAGGAACTAACTCCCCATCCGATTCTCCACACACAGGAACTAACTCCCCATCCGATTCTCCACACACAGGAACTAACTCCCCATCCGATTCTCCACACACAGGAACTAACTCCCCATCCGATTCTCCACACACAGGAACAAACTCCCCATCCGATTCTCCACACACACAGGAACTAACTCCCCATCCGATTCTCCACACACAGGAACTAACTCCCCATCCGATTCTCCACACACAGGAACTAACTCCCCATCCGATTCTCCACACACAGGAACTAACTCCCCATCCGATTCTCCACACACACAGGAACTAACTCCCCATCCGATTCTCCACACACACAGGAACTAACGTCCCATCCGATTCTCCACACACAGGAACTAACTCCCCATCCGATTCTCCACACACACAGGAACTAACTCCCCATCCGATTCTCCACACACAGGAACTAACGCCCCATCCGATTCTCCACACACACAGGAACTAACGTCCCATCCGATTCTCCACACACACAGGAACTAACTCCCCATCCGATTCTCCACACACAGGAACTAACTCCCATCCGATTCTCCACACTGAGAATAATGCAGAGACTGGACATAATTTACTAACAATCTTTTTTCATTCAGAGGGTGATAAGTGTTAGCATCACCTTTGCAAGGTATTGGAGAGAAAAACACTGGGACACTCCAAACACCGAGAGTTTAAGTACTGGAGGAATAAGGATTGATGGGTTGTATGGCTTTCCTCATAACAGATTTTTCCATAGTAATGCATGTTTTAATTTGCTTCTCATTTTAACCTGTTTCTGTTCACAGTCTGCACCATCACGGCCTAAATCATGTGAAGTCCCAGGAATCAAGTGAGTAGACTTTTGGAATGTGTTGGCTATGTATCTAAGAGAGAGAAGCAGGTGAGTGCATGAATGGGTGGTGGGGCAGGGCATTGGTATGTTTGTATATAGTCTCAATATTTAAAACCTGCTGAACTCCTGGTCTTGCCCAACTACGTGTGTAGAAGAACTGTGAGGTTGTGAGCTGGCTCTATCGTATTATACAAGTCAAAGCTTACATTTTCCTTTTTATTTTACAGTATATTCCCATCTGCAGAGCAGGAAAGTAACACATCACTGATTCCTGTTGCCCACAACACTGGAGGATCCCTGCCAGACCTCACAAACATCCACTTCCCACCGCCCCTCCCTACCCCACTAGATCCAGAGGAGTCGACATTCCCGACCCTGGGCAGCGCAAACAGCACTGGAAACCTGGCAGCAAATATGAACCACCTGGGCCTCAACACCAACAGTCAGGGTATTTATTTTTATTTTTCATTTTATTTAGAGATACAGCACTGAAACAGGCGCTTCGGCCCACCGAGTCTGTGCCGACCAACAACCACCCATTTGTACTAACCCTGCAGTAATCCCATATTCCCTACCACCTACCTATACGAGGGGCAATTTACAATGGCCATTTTACCCATCAACCTGCAAGTCTTTGGCTATGGGAGGAAACCGGAGCACCCGGAAAACCCACGCAGTCACAGGGAGAATTTGCAAACTCCGCACAGGCAGTACCCAGAATTGAACCCGGGTCCCTGAAGCTGTGAGGCTGCGGTGCTAACCACTGTGCCGCCCTATGTGAAGGGACATTAACACCAACAGCCAATGTATGTGAGGGGGCATTAGTACCAACAGCCAGGGTATGTGAGGGGGCATTAGTACCAACAGCCAGGGTATGTGAGGGGGCATTAGTACCAACAGCCAGATTATGTGAGGGGTCATTAATACCAACAGCCAGGGTATGTGAGGGGTCATTAGTACCAACAGCCAGGGTATGTGAGGGGGCATTAGTACCAACAGCCAGGGTATGTGAGGGGGCATTAGTACCTTCAACCAGGGTATGTGAGAGGGCATTAACACCTTCAACCAGGGTATGTGAGGGAGCATTAGTAACTACAGCCAGGGTATGTGAGGGAGCATTCGTACCAACAGCCAGGGTATGTGAGGGGGCATCAACACCTTCAACCAGGGTATGTGAGGGAGCCTTAAGACCTATGGCCAGGGTATGTGAGGGGGCATTAGTGCTTAAAACCAGGGTATGTGAGGGGGGCATTAGTACCTACAGCCAGGGTATGTGAGGGGGCATTAGTACCAACAGCCTGGGTATGTGAGGGGGCATTAACACCGACAACCAGGGTATCTGAGGGCGCATTAGTACCAACAGCCAGGGTATGTGAGGGAGCATTAACACCTACAGCCAGGGTATGTGAGGGAGCATTAGTACCAGCAACCTGGGTATGTGAGGGGGCATTAACACCTACAGCCAGGGTATGTGAGGGAGCATTAGTACCAACAGCCAGGGTATGTGAGGGGGCATTAACACCTGCAGCCAGGGTATGTGAGGGGGCATTAGTACCAACAGCCAGGGTATGTGAGGGGGCATTAACACCTGCAGCCAGGGTATGTGAGGGAGCATTAGTACCAACAGCCAGGGTATGTGAGGGGGCATTAACACCTACAGCCAGGGTATGTGAGGGGGCATTAGTACCAACAGCCAGGGTATGTGAGGGGGCATTAACACCTACAGCCAGGGTATGTGAGGGAGCATTAGTACCAACAGCCAGGGTATGTGAGGGGGCATTAACACCTACAGCCAGGGTATGTGAGGGGGCATTAGTACCAACAGCCAGGGTATGTGAGGGGGCATTAACACCTGCAGCCAGGGTATGTGAGGGGGCATTAGTACCAACCGCCAGGGTATGTGAGGGGGCATTAGTACAACAGCCAGGGTATGTGAGGGAGCATTAGTACCAACCGCCAGGGTATGTGAGGGGGCATTAGTACCAACAGCCAGGGTATGTGAGGGGGCATTAGTACCAACCGCCAGGGTATGTGAGGGGGCATTAGTACAACAGCCAGGGTATGTGAGGGAGCATTAGTACCAACCGCCAGGGTATGTGAGGGGGCATGAACATCTACAGCCAGGGTATGTGAGGGGGCATTAGTACCTGCAGCCAGGGTATGTGAGGGGGCATTAACACCTGCAGCCAGGGTGTATGAGGGGGCATTAGTACCTACAGCCAGGGTATGTGAGTGGGGCATTAGTACCAACAGCCAGGTATGTGAGGGGGCTTTTACACCTACAACCAGGGTATGTGAGAGGGCTTTAACACCTAAAGCTCGGATGTGTGAGGGGGCATTAGTACCAACAGCCAGGGTATGTGAGGGGACATTAGTACCGACAGCCAGGGTATGTGAGGGGGCATTAGTACCGACAGCCAGGGTATGTGAGGGGGCATGAACACCTACAGCCAGGGTATGTGAGGGGGCATGAACACCTACAGCCAGGGTATGTGAGGGGGCATGAACACCTACAGCCAGGGTATGTGAGGGGGCATTAACACCTACAGCCAGGGTATGTGAGGGGGCATTAGTACAAACAGCCAGGGTATGTGAGGGGGCATTAACACCTACAGCCAGGGTATGTGAGGGGGCATTAGTACAAACAGCCAGGGTATGTGAGGGGGCATTAACACCTACAGCCAGGGTATGTGAGGGGGCATTAGTACTAACAGCCAGGGTATGTGAGGGGGCAATAGTACACAGAGCCTGGTTGTGTTCAAGGACATCACGTAGAACCAGGATTCTTGAGGTGGAATTCGTATAACCAGGGTCTGTGCAGAGGCCTGCATCGGGAGAATGATTTTCTGGAAGAGCAGCTCGTGAAGGCTTTAGAGGGATGTGAGTTAGTGGAAGACCGATTTCTGTTTTGAGGCATCCTGATGACCCTTGATTGTTGGGCAGTTATTATTTGTACTGTTTGCAAATGCAAAGAGATCTGGTACCTGATTTGCGACCCCTCACTCACTGAGAAGCCGCTGAGGAACAGCCTGTGATTGGGCAGCTTGCTTCTATTTGAGCAGGGGATAGAGACACGGACAGAAATCCCACAAAATGATTCTGATCGCTCCATCAATTTTCCAAACTCAGCGACGTCTTGGATTGTTTGCAGGCTTGACATCATCACAGGGGTCACTGACAGCGTCCCTCCAGAGCCGGCAACCAACTGTGACACCCCTTACCTTACCAGTCAGCACGGACTCGCGAAGACAGCAGCAACAACTTCAGCTATCACCAGCTCTCTCCCCGCTCTCTCCAATCACACAGGTACTGCCAGCAAACAATGAGATCCTATGCCTGAAATATAACATGCTTTTAAAATGGATATGTTAATAGGACAATTAGATGTACACAGCCCAAGCAGCTAGAGTTTAAACTATTCAGAAACTTAATTGACTTAATCTCATGAGGTCAGTCATTAAAGGGTCAGTGTTACACGCCTGTAACACTCACTCCCAGTGCTGCATTCTACCACAGTATTGAGTCAATGTTACATTCCTGTTCATGCTCGCTCCCAGTGGTGCTTATCCGCTATCCAGTTATAGAGAAGTTGTATTTTCCTTCAGCTAACATTGGGCAGATTGAATTATTGTCTTCAGGCCCCACCAAAAATTCTGTCCCTCATCACCAACTCCATCCCTCTCCCTGGCCACTGTCTGTCTGGACCAGACTGTTGGAAACTTGGCGTCCTATTTGGCCTGAGTTGAGCTTCCGACTCCATATCCGCTCCATCACAAGACCACTTACCTCTACCTCCGCTCACCTCTGCCTCTGCCCATCTGCTGCTGAAACCTTCATCTGTGCCTTTCTCACCTCTAGACCTAACTATTATAATGCTCTCCTGGCCATTCTCCCATCTTCACTCTATAAGCTTCAGCCAAAACTCTCTTGCCTGGATCTTACCTTGCACCAAGTCCCATTCGCCCATTACCCCTGTGCTTGCTGACCTGCATAGGTTTCTGATCCAGCAACACCTTCAATTTAAAAATTCTGATCCTTGTGTTTAAATCCCTCCATGACTTGCCCCTTCCTATCACTATTTTCCTCTTGCCCTACAGTGCTCTCCTCCCTCAAGAATCTAGCAAAGGCAGAGTGGTTTTAATGGGGGATTTTAACTTTCATATAGATTAGGATAAGCAGACTAGCTCATATCATACAGATAGTGAATTTCATGAGTGTGCCTGGGATAGTTTCCTATAACAATATGTTCTAGAACCAACAAGGGAACATGCCATCTTAGATTTAGTAATGAGCTAGATTTAGTTAACAGCCTAATGACGTGAACATTTATCCAATAGTGATCATAATGTGATGGAGCTCAATGTAGTATTTGAAAGGGAGAGACACAAAACAGTTACTAAGAATCTAGATTTAGGTAAGGCTGATTTCATTGCAATGCGACGGAGACTGTTCACTGTAAATTGGGCAAGTCCGTTAATGGGTAAGAAGAGGAGATCAGTGGGAGGTGTTCAAAAAATATGCAGAAGTATTTCATACTCCTAACGGAAAAGATTTCCTCCTGCTTAAAAAAAAAAGACATGGACAACTAAAGAGGTAAAACTAAAAGAAAAATCATACAAAAATGCAAAAGATAGCACAGATGCTGGTGAAAGGGAAAGATGCAAAGAACAGTAAAGGTGACAAAGCAGATCGAAAAAGCTACAGAAAGGGAGTGTGAAAAGAAACTTGCAAGGAATATCAAAATCAACACAAAATTTTTACAATTCGTAAGTGCAAATGTGGACTGCTTGAAAACTGATATTGTCAGTGAAAATAAGGAAATGGTGGACATGTGGAATTAATACTTGCCTCAATATTTACAGTTGAGGAAGAAGTCAGCATGGCAGACATCCCAAAGAAACTAATATTGAATCAGAGATAGGGACCCACCAAAATTAATGTAAGCAAAACAACAGTAATGAAGAAAATAATTACTCTGAATGTGTTGAATCCCCAGAACCAGATAGTTTCCATCTCAGTATTTTAAAGGAAGTAAGTGTTGTAAATTTTCTGTGTAACTATAATCTTCCAAAGTTCCCTTGATTTGGGATCTGTTCCTTTAGATTAGAAAATTGCACAAGTCACTAGCCTATTTAAGAAAGGTGAGGGGGTAAAACTAAGGATAGGATAGCTTAGCACAGAGCTAAGCGATATAATGCTGCAGTGCAAATATCTATGGCTTCCTTAAGTGATACATTGGTGAATAGGCTAGCAATGTCAATTGAGCACATGGACAGGGCATTGCTATTGATATGCAAATCCTGAATGGCCTTTGCAAATGTGAATCCTTCACCGTGTACATGGAGAACTTGCTCAAAACTGGTTGTAACAATTCGCCCAACCATTTGGACAATTTGGAAGGGTAACGTATCACAAAAATTTGAGCAACAGGTGAAGCTATCTGTTTCATGCTGCTACTATGCAGTAGCAACACATGTGGTGTTCACCACTAACAGGATGCTGCTGTCAAGCCAAAAGAATGTTCTGTCTATTACACAAATGATTAATGTGATTATGAATTTCAATGCCAGTGTGATGCTAGGTATATAGGCCGTACACCCCAAAGACTGGCGGATCGTATCAAACGACATGTTCACAACAGGCATGGTGCAGCCAACCCGCCCATGTTTGCAAAACTCAAAACAGTGTCTAACATTAGACGTGATTCTGCGATTGGATAACATATTCTAAATAATCCTCAGTGTGCTAAGAATTACAATGACAACCAATTTAAGATTGTCAGTAGGGCTCGCAATGTGGCACACTTGTGCATACTGGAAACTACATATATTAATACACAGGGCCCTATTCTTTGCAGACAGAAAGAACATGTACAAACATTGTGCCTGTTTCAGCTGAACAAAATAAGTGAGAGCCATTCACTGGTTCGTTCCTCAGGGCAATGCCTTAAGCAATCAGAGTCAAGCTGCCTGGTTTAAATTTCAAACAAAGCTTGGCAGTTAACTGTCAGTCACCGTAAACTGGTGCGTTCTCCATGACAACATCTCTACCAATCAGAGTTCACTTGCCAACCAATCAACACTTTCTTCTCGTACAGTATAAAGTTGTTGTTTTCCCTTACATTGGCATTCTTGCGGATTGTCCTGATGAGTATAAGACGAAAAGCTTCGACATGTCTCTATTTTCGGCAATATTTATTAACGCCTTAGATGATGAGATAGAAAGCTACATATCCAAACTTAGCAATAACACAAAGATAGGTGGCATTGTAAGCAGTGTAAATGGAAGCATAAAATTACAAAGAGAAATTGATAGATTAATTGGAGAGGCAAAACTGTGACACATTGGATTTCAAAGTCGGCAAATATGAGGTTATCCACTTTGGACCTTAAAAGGATAGAGCAGGGTACTTTCTAAATGGTGAAAAGGGAGAAACAGTGGAAGTCCAAAGAGACTTGGATGTCCAGGTACAAAGGTCATTAAAATGTCATGAACAAGTAGAGAAAATAATCAAAAAGGCTAATGGAATGCTGGCCTTTTATATATTTTGCTATCCTGTTAGGGACCATTAACTTTTAAAAAGAGAATGTTGAATTCCCAGTTATTACTGAAAGAATTATGCCACAAAATTTCATGTTTTAAACAAAAAACCTTACTGTATGAGTGTTAAAGCAAACACTACTAACAACAGCACAACTTGGCAAAACATATTTTAAACTTAAAATGTTAATAGAACATGAAAATGTATACTTCGAACTCTTAACTCTCAATCGAACACTCCTATTTGACTATTACTTCCACCCCAAGAGTGTCCCTATACGTTACAGGATCTTGGCAGTTTGTTCACTTCGATTTCCTTAAGCTACCTTCTGAGGTATCAGATCTCCCAGATCTGGACTTCCCAGTTTGAACACGGGCCTTACTTAAAACAGAAACACTCCTGGTTCCCGATGACTTCTTTGCTCCTGAGTCCAACTGACCTCTAAAAGCCAACTGAAACACTTTGTCAGCGAGCACACAGATTAAAAACCCAACAGGCATCCCCTGCATCATTTATCTCCATAGCAATGTGGTACATATGGGTTATGCCAGAGAGTAATTTAAACTAATTATTTCCAACTCTAAATCTTTGTTCTGCAAGATCATATGAATAATTTAAACCCCTGACTGAGGTGGCTGCAGACACATTGTCTCCATCAAGACGTTCAAAAAGGTTCCCATTGTGTAGGGTCGTCACGCTTCCCATTATGACCTTACTAAATAAACATGGGCCACCCTTTGATTTGTAACCACCCTAGGTTTGTTTGCCAGTTTCTGAAACTGTGTGTTTTTGTTTGTCTTAAATTTTTAAAAAATTCAATTCCCAAATTAAAAGTTACCTTTAGAAAATCAATACAAACCATGAACCAGGTGATCGTAACAATCTAGAGAACCTAGAATACAAAGCAGTCAAAGTCATGTTTCAGCTATACAAAGCCCTGGTTACACCACACCTGGAGTACTGTAAGCAGATATAGACACCACATCTTAGGAAGAGATACTGGTCTTCAAGGGAGTGCAACGTAGATTTACCAGAATGATACCCAGACTCCAAGGGTTAAATTATCTGGGGAGATTACATAAACTAGTGTTGTATTCCCTGGAATTTAGACGATTAAGGGACTATTTAATTGACACTTTCATGATATTAAGGGGAATAGCGGGTCGATAGAGAGAAACTATTTCTGCTACTTGGTGAGTCTAGGACAAGGGTACGTAGGTCTGGCTTTAATTTTTAAACTTTCAGGAGTGAAGTTAGAAAACACTTCTGCACACAAAGGGTAGTAGAAGTTCGGAACTCTCTTCCACAAAAGGAAATTGGTGCTAGATCAATTTTTAATTTTAACCCTGATAGATTTTTGTTACCTGAAGGTATTAAGGGATATGAGGCAAAGGTGGCTATATGCTATATGTTAGGCTGTCGGCTGTGGCTCAGTTGGTAGCACTGTCACCTCTGAGTCACAAGGTTCCAGGTTCAAATCCCACTCTGGGGCTTGAGCACAATAATCAAGGCTGGCACTCCAGTGCAGTACTGAGGGAGTGCTAGAGAACCATAGAAAAATTACGGCACAGAAGGAGGCCATTCAGCCTGTTGTGTCCGTGCCGGCCGAGAAAACTAGCCACCCAGTCATAGAGAGATACAGCACTGAAACAGGCCCTTCGGCCCAACGAGTCCGTGCCAACCATCAACCGCCCATTTATACTAATCCTACGTTAATCCCATTTCCCTCTCGCATTCCCACCTTCCCTCAATTCTCATACCACCTACCTACACTAGGGGCAATTTACAATAGCCAATTTACCTATCAACCCGCAAGTCTTTGGCAGTCTAATCCCACTTTCCAGCACCTGGTCCATAGCCTTGCTGGTAACAGCAGTTCAGGTACCTTTTAAAAGAATTGAGGGTTTCTGCCTCCGCCACCGTTCCTGGCAGTGAATTCCAGACACCCACCACCCTCTGGGTGAAAAGTTTTTTCCTCGTGCCCTATATAACCATACACTGTTGGAGTTGCTGTCTTTTGGATGAGCCATTAAACCAAAGCCCCATCTGCTTGCTCCGGTGGATGTAAAAGATCCCCCATGGCACTATTTCAGAGAGGAACAGGGGAGTTCTCCCTGGTGTCCTGGTCAATATTTATCGCTCAATCAACATCACCAAAACAGATTATCTGGTCATTATCAAATTGCTGTTTTTGGAAGTTTGCAGTGCGTATCCTTGCTGTCACGTTTCCTGTGTTACAACAGTGACTACACTTCAAAAAGTACTTCATTGGCTGTAAAGCGCTTTGCGACATCCAGTGGTCGTGAAAGGCACTATATAAATGCAAGTCTGTCTTTTCTTTTTACGGAGGTAAATCACAGCTTAGCCATGAACTCTTAAATGGCAGAACAGGCTCAAGGGGCTAAATGGACTCCTGTTACTAAGTTCCTCCCTATCTCTGTAACCTCCTCCAGACCTCCACCCCTCTCCCCTCCCACCCATCTCTATAACCTCCTCCAGACCTACACCCCTCTCCCCTCCCCCCAATCTCTGTAACCCCCTCCAAACCTACACCCTTCACCCCCTCCCCCTATCTCTGTAACCTCCTCCAGCCTTCTGAGAACTCTCTGTTCCTCTTATTTTGTTTTTATACATCCCATTGGTAGACTTAATTCTCCCTTCCTCATCTCTCCTTATGTCTCAACGCAGCACTTTCAGGCAAGATTTCTGTACAAGTTGTCGTATCAAATCAAAGTGATCAAACTCATCCCATTTACTCCCATGATATATCATTAGCACAAAAACATACCCAAGCTAAGAGTAAAACCTTTATAAAATGAAACTACAGATTGGGAATTATAGCATTCTATTTTGCTTGGACCAAGATACGTTACTTTTGACCGAGTATTTATCCCTTTGAAATTTATTATTGAATCTGCTTCTACCAACTTTTCAGGCAGCACATTCCAGATTACAACATCTCGCTGCATTAAAAAAAAAATCCTTATTTACCCTTTTTGCCAATCACCGTAAATCTGTGTCCTCTGGCTGCTTACCCATCTGTCACTGGAAACAATTTCAATTCATTTACTCATCAAAACTATTTTATTAAATCTCCCCTTAACCTTCTATTTAAGGGCAGCAACCCCAGTTTATCCAGTCTCTTAACATAACTAAAGCCCCTCAACCATGGTACCATTCTAGTAAATCTCATCTACACTCTCTCCAAGGCCTTGACATCCTTCCTAAAGGGTGGTGCCCAGAACTGAAAACACTTTTTCAGCTCGCCTGACATCTGCGCATGTACCTCTCAGCAGGAGTCTCTCTATTGGTTAGATCCTGTCTGGTTTTCTTTCTGTAGCCAGAGGCCTCAAGACCAGCAGTCAGCTTCCCAAGCACTTCCCAGTGAAATCAACTAACTCAAAACAGATCAGCAATGAAACTTGTAAGCTTTCCGGTGAGTGACTTAGTACCATACCAATCAGAGTATTCACTCTCTGAGCTACCTTGTAAAAGCTGCTCCTTATATCTTCTTATGTGTAATGTGGCAGTTTGTGCAAAGAGCTAGCTAATAGGGATGTGATTTTTATTGTAGGCTGTTGCTATGGATGCATTGGCATTGGAGCAGCATCTTCCTGCATATCCATTTTTCACGCAGCAGACCTCGCAGCCACAGTCCCAGAGCTCCAGCAACCTGGCTCAGAGCTCACAGGCACAGCAGAGTAGTAGCCAGCAACAGGCAGTCACAATGCCACAGTCCCCTCCAATGAACCAAACGCAGGCATCGATGGGAATGGATATCAGCACGGTAAGTGGGCAAGGGATATGGCAGAGCCAGTAAAATCATCATTTCAAGACCTTTGACTGACTAACCTGTTCTTTGTGCATGTGCATATTGAAAAGTGTTTCAATGAAAGTGGGATACTTATAAAAAGTTCAGTCAAAAGCAGCATTTAATTGTCCGTACGTTTTGCAGGTCATTGCTCATTGGATACCTCGTGAACTGAATAAAAATCCATAATCATTCTTCGTCTCAGCTGGAGTAATTCACAGGCACAGTGAGTCCTATCTCACTGCAGAGGCATCACTTTCATAGTGCAGGTTGATAGGTAAATTGGCCACTATAAATTGCCCCTAGTGTAGATAGGAGAATGGTGGAGATGTGGTAGAGAATTGGGGTTAATGTAGGATTAGTATAAATGGGTGGTTGTTGGTCGGCACAGACTCGGTGGGCTGAAGGGCCTGTTTCGGTGCTGCATCTCTTTTTTTAAAAAAAAAATATTCTGGAGCTCTGCTCTACTACCTTGGGCAATCAAGCAATATATTCATGTAGAGACCGTCCCTCCGCAGTCCGATAGAGTCTTTGACCTGCCTTCCATTTTGGGAGTGCCTTCAAAGGACTCCGAGTTGCTTGGTTCCCACCCATGGGTCTGGAGTGCAAGAGGAAGCCTCATAAAGGCTGTCGACACAGGGAGTAAGTTCTGCTCTAGGTCGTATTGTGATGTTTTCTTCCTGTGGCTCTGTTGCTTGGGTACTTTGGGACTGTAATGGGCTGCTGTTCTAGTCTCTAGTTATGGTTATTTTTGGGAATTAATTTTTCCCGAGATTCTCTATTGTGTGTTGTGGTTTGGCGGGTTGATACTGATTTCCTTTAAGAACAAAGAACAAAGATAATTACAGCACAGGAACAGGCCCTTCGGCCCTCCAAGCCTGCGCCGATCCAGATCCTCTCTCTACACATGTCGCCTATTTTCTAAGGTTCTGTATCTCTTTTCTTCCTGCCCATTCATGTATCTGTCTAGATACATCTTAAAAGACTCCATCGTGCCCGCGTCTACCACCTCCGCTGGCAACGCGTTCCAGGTGCCCACCACCCTCTGCGTAAAGAACTTTCCACGCATATCCCCCCTAAACATTTCCCCTTTCACTTTGAACTCGTGTCCTCTCGTAATTGAAACCCCCACTCTGGGAAAAAGCCTCTTGCTGTCCACCCTGTCTATACCTCTCATGATTTTGTACACCTCAATCAGGTCCCCCCTCAACCTCCGTCTTTCTAATGAAAATAATCCTAATCTGCTCAACCTCTCTTCATAGCTAGCGCCCTCCATACCAGGCAACATCCTGGTGAACCTCCTCTGCACCCTCTCCAAAGCATCCACATCCTTTTGATAATGTGGCGACCAGAACTGTACGCAGTATTCCAAATGTGGCCGAACCAAAGTCCTATACAACTGTAACATGACCTGCCAACTCTTGTACTCAATGCCCCGTCCGATGAAGGAAAGCATGCCGTATGCCTTCTTGACCACTCTATTTACCTGCGTTGCCACCTTCAGGGAACAGTGGACCTGAACACCCAAATCTCTCTGGACATCAATTTTCCCCAGGACTTTTCCATTTACTGTATAGTTCACTCTTGAATTGGATCTTCCAAAATGCATCACCTCGCATTTGCCCTGATTGAACTCCATCTGCCATTTCTCTGCCCAACTCTCTAATCTATCTATATTCTGCTGTATTCTCTGACAGTCCCCTTCACTATCTGCTACTCCACCAATCTTAGTGTCGTCTGCAAACTTGCTAATCAGACCACCTATACTTTCCTCCAAATCATTAATGTATATCACAAACAACAGTGGTCCCAGCACGGATCCCTGTGGAACACCACTGGTCACACGTCTCCATTTTGAGAAACTCCCCTCTACTGCTACTCTCTGTCTCCTGTTGCCCAGCCAGTTCTTTATCCATCTAGCTAGTACACCTTGGATCCCAAGCGCCTTCACTTTCTCCATCAGCCTGCCATGGGGAACCTTATCAAACGCCTTACTGAAGTCCATGTATATGACATCGACAGCCCTTCCCTCATCAATCAACTTTAGATCTGTAACATCAACTTGCGAGGTTGCTTGGTGAGTGTGCCTCATTACTGCTTCACTTAGCTATTTGCTTTGTGGTTAAGTGAGGCTACATCAGAATGAAAATAAAAGAAGAACCTTCAGCTTCCAAAATCTGTTACATACAACACACCAACTTAACAAAATTTTATTTTCTCACTAACTTTATAAGAACTAACTGTGATTTCAGTGCAGAAATATTTCATACAGAGGAAATTCTCTCCCTTTTGAAGATTTTAGCTTGGGCCTGTGTCAAGGAATCTACCCAATGAGGAAGAGAAGCCAACCTTGGGGGAGAGCAAGGGAACACTACTTGTGACTGAAGTATTGAATCACTTGAATTTTATAGCACAGGAGAAAGCCATTCAGCCATTGCATTTGTGTTGACTCTCTGAAAGGACTCTGCCTTCAGTCCCATACCCCTGCTCTTTCCCCTTATGCTTATAAGTTTGTCTTTTTCACATATTTCTTCAGTTCCCTTTTTAAAACCTATTATTACAAAAAAGGACATAGAGACACTGGAGAAGGTGCAAAAAATATTTTCAACAATGATACCAGAACTGAGAAGTTATATCTATCAGGAAAGACTGAACAGGCTGGGGCTCTTTTCTCTAGAAAAGAGGCTGAGGGTTGGCCTGATAGACTCTTTCATAATCTTAAAGACCTCTAATAGGATAGATGTAAAGAAGATGTTTCCACTTATGAGGGAGACCAGAATGAGGAGTCATAAACAGATAGTCAACAATAAATCTAAGAGAGTGGTGAGAAGATGGAACTTGCCACCACAGGGGGTTGTTGAGATGAAAAGCATAGTTACGAGAGCAGAGTGGGGCATAAAGAGCCCAGGAGCGAGTGAGACTTCACTCAGAGAGTGGCGGGAAGGACCGAGAGCGGGGCTTAAAAATAGCGCAGAGGGGGTGAGACTACACACGAAGAGTGGCGGGAAACAGCGGGAGTGGGGCTGGGCTAACCGCTGCCAGTCTATAAGTTCATAACTGGCATTCGGACAGAAAAATAGAGTTGTAACATCACAGGGAAGCAGGTAGGTGATTGGCTTGTGAGTATTTCCTATTTATCTTGTCTAAACTAGGGAATAAACTGGTGACTCCTATTTTTGTTTTAAAGTAAGTTTTATTACTACTAGTAAGGTGTATTACTTATTAGAATTTATCAGTATTAATAAGGTTTATTAGCATTAGTAAGGTTATTAACTAATAGAGGAATGGCAGGGCTGCTCCAACCTCTAGAGTGCATGTCTTGTACTATGTGGGAACTCCAGGACACTCCTCATGTCCTACATAACCATATGTGCAGGAAGTGTAGTCAGTTGCAGCAGCTTGAGCTCCAGGTTTCGGAACTCGAGCAACAGCTGCGCGTCACGTCGGAGCATCTGTAAGGTCAAGAGCTTTGTGGACAGTGCATTTATAGATGTGGTCGCCTCGCAGCTTAAGAGTATGCAGGGAGAGAGCGAATAGGTGACTGCCAGTCGAGAAGAAACGGGCAGGTAGTGCAGGAGACCCCCGAATGCATTTCACTGTCCAACCAGTATTCAATTCTGAATACTGAGGAAAGTAATGGTTCATCTGGGGAGTGCAGCTACAGTCAGGGCCATGGCACCACGGATGGCTCAGCTGCATAGGGGGACACAAAGAATACTGGAAGATTGAGAGTGATAGGAGGTTCAATAGTCAAGGGAACGGACAGGCATTTTTGTTGCCGCAGACGTGAATCCAGGATGGTGTGTTGCCTCCCTGGTGCCAGGGTCAAGGATATCACTGAGCGGCTGCAGAGCACCCTGAGGGGGGAGGGTGGCCAGCAGTTGTGGTCCACGTTGGTACCAACGACATAGGTAGGAAGAGGGATGTGGTAAGAAATTAGCAAGCAGGACCTCAAAAGTAGTAATCTCCAGATTACTCCCAGTATCACGTGCAAGTGAGAATAGAAATAGAAGGATAGTGCAGAGATGAATGCTTGGCTGAAAAGATGGTGCAGGAGGGAGGGCTTTAGATTCCTGGGACACTGGGACCAGTTCTAGAGAAAGTGGGACCTGTACAGAGCTGGGACAAAAGTCCTTGCAGGATGATTTGCAAGTGCTGTTGGGAGGGTTTAATCTAACTTGGAAGGGGGTGGGAACCAAGAGAAAATATCAGGGAGGAATACTAAGATGCACAGAATATTGGGCGAGATAGATAGCACTAGAGTAGGGAATAGTAAGTTATCAGGTGGGGTCAGAGTAAGGGAGAAAGTAATAAAGTCTAAATCAAGGTTAATGTGAATGCACAGAGTGTTGTTAATAAGGTTGGTGAGTTACAGGCGCAGATTGACATGTGGAAATATGATGATGTGGCTATAACAGAGACCTGGCTCAAAGAAGGGTAGGACTGGGTGTTAAATATTCCTGGATACAAGGCATTCAGGAAAGATAGAAAAGGGGGAGGAGTGGCAGTATTGATTAAGGAGAGCATTGCAGTGCTGGAGAGAGAGGATATCCCTGAGGAATCGAGGACGGAATCTATTTGGCAAGAGCTAACGAACAAAAAGGGTGCAATTACAGTGCTCGGTGTAGTCTATAGGCCACCAACTAGTGAAAGGATAAGAAGGAACAAATTCGCAAGGAAATTAGAGAGATGCAAGAATTATAGAGTAGTTATAATGGGGGACTTTAATTATTCAGATATAGCCTGGGATAGAAGTACTGCAAAGGGCAAAGAAAGGCAAGCTTTTCCAGCGTGTGTTCAGGAAAATTTTCTACAGTATGTTTCCAGTTCAACGAGAGGGGAGGCACTGCTGGACCTGGTTCTTGGGAATGAGATGGGCCAAGTGGGTCACACATCGGTAGGAGAGCATTTAGAGGACTGTGACCATTGTATCATAAGGTTTAGGTTGGTTATGGAAAATTACAAAGAGCAATCTGGAGTAAGAATAATTAACTGGGAGAAAGCCAACTTCAATGGGGTAAGAATGTATCTGGGCCAACTAAATTGAATCAAAGATTGAAAGGAAAAACAGTAGTTTTTCAGTGGGCTACCTTCAAAGGAGAGAGAGTTCGGGCACAGTCAACGTATATTTCCTTGAAGGGGAAAGGTAGAGCAAATAAATCTAGAATTCCCTGGATGACAAAAGAGATAGAGATGAACAAGAAACATAGGAAGATAGGAACAGGAGTAGGCCATTCAGCCCCTCGAGCCTGTCCCACCATTTAATGAGATCATGGCTGATCCGTGGCCTAACTCCATATACCTGCCTTTGGCCCATATCCCTTAATAACTTTGCTTAACAAAAATCTATCGATCTCAGATTTAAAATTAACAACTGTTCTAGCTTCAACTGCTGTTTGTGGGAGAGAGTTCCAAACCTCTACCACCCTTTGCATGAAGAAGTGCTTCCTAACAACTCTCCTGAACGGTTTGGTCCTAATTTTTAGACTATGCCTCCTAGTTTTAGAATCTCCAACCAGTGGAAATAGTTTATCTTTATCTAGCCTGTCTTTTCCTGTTAATATTTTGAAGACTTCGATCAGATCACCCCTTAACCTTCTAAATTCTAGCGAAAACAGGCGTAATTTGTGTAATCTCTCCTCGTAACTTAACCCCTGTAGTCCAGGTATCATTCTTGTAAACCTACGTTGCACTCCCTCCAAGGCCAATATATCCTTCCTAAGGTGTGGTGCCCAGAACTGCTCACAGTATTCCAAGTGGGGTCTAACCAGGGTTTTGTACAGCTACAGCATAACCTCTGTGTCTTTATACTCCAATCCTCTAGATATAAAGGCTAGCATTCCATTAGCCTTTTTGATTATTTTCTGCACTTGCTCGTGGCATTTTAAAGATCTATGCACCTGAACCCCCAAGTCTCTTTGGACATCCACTGTACTTAACCTCTTCCCATTTAGAAAGTACCCTGCTCTATCCTTTTTTGGTCCAAAATGGATAATTTCACACTTGCCCACATTGAAATCCATCTACCACAGTTTTGCCCACTCACCTTGTCTGTCAATATCTCTTTGCAATTTTATGCTATCATCTAGACTGTCTACAATGCCGCCTAACTTTGTATCATCAGCAAATTTGGATATATGACTTACTATGTCATCATCCAAGTCGTTAATGAATAATGTGAATAATTGAGGCCCCAACACAGATCCCTGCGGGACACCACTAGTCACATCCTGCCAATCAGAGTACTTACCCATTATCCCCACTCTGGCGCCTACCACTCAACCAACTTACTAACCATGTCAATAATTTGCCCTCAACCCCATGGGCTTCTACCTTAGTTAACAATCTCTTATGTGGGACTTTATCAAATGCCTTCTAGAAGTCCATATAAATAACATCCATAGACATTCCCCTGTCCACTACCTTCGTCACCTCTTCAAAAAATTCAATGAGATTTGTCAAGCCTGACCTTCCAGTCATGAATCCATGCTGGCTGTCCCTGATTCACTGAAATTTTTCTAGGTGTTCAGTCACCCTATCCTTGATTATAGACTCCAGTAACTTGCCCACCACAGATGTCAGGCTAACTGGTCTGTAATTTCCTTGGTTCCCCCTTTCACCCTTCTTAAAAAGTGGAGTGACATGTGCAACTTTCCAATCCAGAGGGACCACTCCTGAATCTAGGGAACTCTGAAAGACTATAGTTAGGGCATCTACGATGTACTCCCCTACTTCCTTTAACACCCTCGGATGGAAACTGTCAGGTCCTGGGGATTTCTCTGTCTTTAGTTCCATTAATTTCCTTGTTACTGATATTTTACTTACCTTAATTGTATTAAGTCCCTGTCCCCTATCGGCTATTAATTTTTTCAGGACTTCAGGCAAGTTATCTTCCTTTTCAACTGTAAATACTGAGGCAAAGTAATTGTTCAACATGTCTGCCATTTCCCCATTATCAATGACAATATCTCCATTTTCACGTCTGACCACTGGTCGAATTCATGGTAGTTAATCTAAGGGGTGTGACTGCCTCCTGAAACACAGCGTCCAGGTAACTCTCCCCATCCCTGATGTGTCGGTGTCTGAAGCTCAGACTTCAGATCATCAACTCTGAGCCGGAGTTCCTCGAGCAGCCAACACTTGCTACAGATGTGGTCACCAGGAACCACAATGGGGTCCACTAGCTCCCACATCATGCAGGTACAACACATTGCCTGGCCCTGCATCTCTATTTTATTTAATTAGATTTTAATTTGTTTTTTTATTTTCCGACTGGTCTTTAGTTTTTAATCTGTAAAATATTTCTCCTATTCATCTTTGATCTGAAATCAACTTCGAATAGGTAATTCAAAGAATAAGAAAAAGTGTGCTTATTACAGATGTCAGGTAGATAATACAACGGAAAACCAGGCTGAATATAGAAGGTTCAGAGGGGAAGTGAAAAAGCAAAGAAAGAGTATGAAAAGAGACTGACAGCTAACATAAAAGTGAATCCCAAAGTCTTCTATAGGCATATAAATAGTAAAAAGGTGGAGTAAGGCCAATTAGAAAGGGGGATTTACACACGGAGGCAGGCAGAACATCTGAGATATTAAATGAATATTTTGCATCTGTCTTTACCCAGCAAGAAGATGCTACCCTGGTCACAGTGAAAGAGAAGGTAATTAATACACTAGAAGGTTTTAAACTTGATGATGAGGTATTAGATAGGCTGTTTATACTTAAAGTTGATAAAGCACCAGGGCCAGATGAGATGCATCCAAGGATACTGAGGGAAGTGAGAGTGGAAATTGTGGAAGTACTGGCCATAATTTTCCAGTCTTCCTTAGACGCAGGGATGATGCCAGAGGACTGGAGAATTGCAAATGTTGCACTTTGTTCAAAAAAGGATGTAAAGATAAGCCCAGGAATTACAGGCCAGTCAGTTTAACTTTAGTGGTGGGGAAACTTCTAGAAACAATAATTCAGGACCAAATTAATAATCACATGGACAAATGCAGGTTAATTAAAGAAAGATGGCATGGATTTGTTAAGGGAAAATCGTGTTTAACTAACGTGCTAGAGTTTTTTGAAGAGGTAACAGAGAGGATTGATGAGGGCAATGCTGTTGATGTGGTGTACATGGACATCCAAAAGGCATTTGATACAGTGCCGCACAACAGACTTGTGAGCAAAATTATAGCTCATGGAATAAAAGGGACACGAGCAACATGGATATGAAATTAGCTGAGTGACGGGAAACAGAAAGTAGTGGTTAATGGATGTTCTTCGGTCTGGAGGAAGGTTTGTATTGGAGCTCCTCAGGAGTCAGTGTTGGGACCCTTGCTTTTCCTGATATGTTAATAACCTGGACCTTGGTGTACAGGACACAATTTCAAAATTTGCAGTTGATACGAAACTTGGAAGCATTGTGAACTGTGTAGAGAATAATGTAGAACCTCAAAAGGACATAGAGAAGTTGGTGGAATGGGTAGACAGGTGACAGATGAAGTTCAATGCGTAGAAATGTGAAGTCATTCATTTTGGTCGGAAGAACATGGACAGACAATATAACATAAAGGGTACAACTCTAAAGGGGGTGCAAGAGCAGAGGGACCCATTTGTGCATAAGTCATTGAATGTGGCAGGACAGATTGAGAGCGCAGTTAAAAAAGCATACAGTATCCTGGGCTTTACTAATAGGGGCATAGAGTACAAGAATAAGGAGGTTATGTTAAACTTGTATAAGACACTAGTTTGGCCTCAGGTGGAGTATTACTTCCAGTTTTGGGTGCTGCCCAGTTTAGGAAAGATGTAAAGGCATTGGAGAGAGTACAGAAAAGATTCATGAGAATGGTTCCAGGGATGAGGAACTCAGTTATGAAGACAGATTGGAGAAGTTGGGACTGTTTTCCTTGGAGAAGCGAAGGCTGAGAGGAGATTTGATAAAGGTATTAAAAATTATGAGGGGTCTGGACAGAGTAGATAGAGAAAAACTGTTCCCACTCGTGAAAGGATTGAGAACAAGAGGGCACAGATTTAAAGTGATTGGCAAAAGAAGCAAAAGCGACATAAGGAAAAACTTCTTCACGCAGTGAGTTGTTAGGATCTACACTGCCGGAGAGTGGTGGAGGCAGGTTCAATCGAGGCATTCAAAAGGGAATTAGACTTTTATCTAAAAAGGAAGAGTGGCGCAGTGGTTAGCACCGCAGCCTCACAGCTCCAGGGAACCATGTTCAATGCTGGGTACTGCCTGTGCGGAGTTTACAAGTTCTCCCTGTGACCGTGTGGGTTTTCGCCGGGTGCTCCAGTTTCCTCCCACTGCCAAAGACTTGCAGGTGATAGGTAAATTGGCCATTGTAAATTGCCCCTAGTGTAGGTAGGTGGTAGGGAATATGGGATTACTGTAGGGTTAGTATAAATGGGTGGTTCTTGGTCGGCACAGACTAGGTGGGCCGAAGGGCCTGTTTCAGTGCTGTACCTCTAAATAAATAAAAAGACAGGGTTACGGGGAGCAGGCAGGGGAATGGCATTAAGTGAATTGCTCTTTCCGAGAGCTGGTGCAGACACGATGGGCCAAATGCGCTGCAACAATTCTGTGATTCTGTGCATTTAAGGGGAAGCTAGATAAATGCGTGAGTGAGAAAGGCATAGAAGGATATGTTGATAGAGTGAGATGAATGGGAAGAGTGGAACGTAAACACTGGGCCAGTTTTGCCAGATGGCCTGATTGTGTGCTGTATATTTTATGTAATTCTGGTCTGTCCTCATAACTAAAACCTCTCATTCCAACTATCCTCTCCGAGAATATATTCTATGTTGTCTAGAACTGCACACAGTATTCTCACTGCATCACATCTCTCTCTCTCTTTCTCACTCCCTCTCTCTGTCTTTTGGCTGCACAGCTAACTGCTGGTCTTCGTTTCTTCCTTTCAACCTCCAGATCTAGGAAAGCCTTTTGAATTTATCCAGCTCACAATTCAATAGTCATTTGCCTTTTATAATTCTCAGAGACCATAAAGTCTAACTATAGCAAAACCACCTGGGGCTTCTTTTGTTTCCAGGTGTTAAAAATTGAAACTCGAGTTTGCATTTTAGAGCCCCTGGCTCCCTGTTTACAATCTGAGGGTCCAGGAGAACGAAACCCATTTCCTCTAGGTGTTACAACCTTACACCCTGCTTTCAAAAGGGTTTTTGATTTGGGTTCCTAGTTCTCATAGTAACCAAAACCCCCTGGTTTGTCTCTGGGCAGATTTTACACTGCATTAAAGATCACTGTTTTTAAAACATAACCATGCTACAAAGTCCCGTGTTCATAATACTAATGAAAACAGAAATTGCTGGAAATACATAAGAACATAAGAAGTAGGAGTTGGGAGTAGGCCATTCAGCCCCTCAAGCCTGCCCCGCCATTCAATAAGATCATGGCTGATCTGCCCCAGACCTCAACTCCTCTTTCATGCCAACTCCTCATAGCCCTCTACTCCCCGATATTTCAAAAATCTATCAACCTCCTGTTTAAATACTTTCAGTGATCTAGCCTCCACAACTCTCTGGGGTAGCGAATTCCAGACATTCACTACCCTCTGAGAGAAGAAATTCCTTCGCATCTCAGTTTTAAATGAGTGTCCCCTTATTCTGTAACTATGTCCCCTAGTTCCAGATTCCCCTACTAGTGGAAACATCTTCTCAACAGCTACCCTGTCAAGCCCCTTCAGAATCAGTACATTTCAATAAGATCACCCCTCATTCTTCTAAACTCTAATGAATTAAGGCCTAACCCATTTAGCCATTCTTAATAAGTCAACCCCTTCATCCCAGGAATCAGCCTAGTGAATCTCTTTTGAACTGCCTTCAATGCCAGTATATCCTTTCTTAAATACGGGGACCAAAACTGTACACAGTACTCCAGGTGTGGCCTCATGAGCACCATGTATTGTTGTAACAAGACTTCCCTATTTTTAAACTTGCCTTCTTCCATTTGCCTTCTTAATTACTTGCTGCACCTGCATGCTAATTTTTGTGTTTCATGCACAAGAACACCCAGGTCCCTCTGTGCTGCACTTTTTTGGAGTCTTTCTCCATTTAAATAATAGTCTACCTTTTGATTCTTCCTACCAAAGTGCATGACCTCAAACTTTCCTACATTAAACTCCATCTGCCAAGTTTTTGCCCATTCACTCAGCCTATCTATATCCCCTTGCACATTCCTTATTGCACATGCCCTCCCACCTATTTTTGTATCGTCAGCAAATTTGGATATATTACACTCTGCCCCCTCCTCCAAGTCATTAATATAGATAGTAAATAATTGAGGCCCTAGGACTGATCCTTGTGGCACTCCACTAGTTACGTCTTTCCAACCTGAAAAAGACTCATTAACCAATCCTCAATCCATGCTAATACATTACTCCCAATACCGTAAGCTCCTATCTTGTGCAATAATTTTTTATGTGGTACCTTATCGAATGCCTTCTGGAAATCTAAATACACTACATCTACCGGTTCCCCTTTATCAACTCTGCTTGTTATATCCTCAAAGAACTCTAGCAAATTTGTCAAACATGATTTCCCTTTCACAAAACCATGTTGACTCTGTTTGATTGTGTTAAGCTTTTCTAAATGTCTTGCTATTTCTTCCTTAATAATGGACCCTAGCATTTTCCCAACGACCGATGTTAGTCTGACTGGTCTATAGTTTCCTGCTTTTTGTCTCCCATCCTTCTTGAACAGGGATGTCACATTAGCGGTTTTCCAATCCACTGGGGCCCTCCCGGAATCCAAGGAGTTCTGGAATATTTCAACCAATGCCTCCACTATCTCTGCAGCCACTTCCTTTAAAACCCTTGGATGTAGGCCATCAGGTCCTGGTGACTTGTCTGCCTTTAGTCCCATTTAGTTTGTCAAATACTTTGTCCCTCGTGATAGAGACTGTTACAAGATCTTTCCTCCCATTAGCTCCTTGCTTATCTGATATCTGTGGGATGTTTATAGTGTCCTCCACCGTGAAGACCAAAGCAAAATATTGGTTAAATTATCTGCCATTTCCCTGTTCACTGTTAACAGTTCGCCAGTCGCATCCTCCCAGGGTCCCTCGCTCACTTTAGCTATTCTCTTTTTATTAACCCGTAGAAGCTCTTGCTGTTTGTTTTTATATTATATGCCAATTTACTTTCATAATCAGTTTTCTCCCTCTTTATTAGCTTTTTAGTCATCTACTGCTGGTTCCTAAAAAAAAAATTCCCAATCCTCTGGCCTGCCACTAGTTTTCGCTGCTTTGTATGCCTTAGTTTTTGATTGGATACTCTTCTTGACCGCCTTTGTTAACCACGGGTGGTTCATCCTCCTCATCAAGTCCTTTTTGACCGGGATAAATTTTTGCTGAGCATTATGAAATATCTGTTTAAGTGTCTGCCACTGCTCATCCACTGACCTTCCCCTTAGTCTATTTTCCCAGCCCACTTTAGACAACTCGTTCTTCATACCTCCGTAATTGCCCTTGTTTAAGTTGAGGACATTGGTTTGAGACCAGAGCTGCTCGCCCTCAAACTGAATTTGTAATTCTACCATGTTGTGATCGCTACCCCATAGAGGATCCTTAACTATGATATCGCTTATTAATCCGACCTCATTACACATTACTAGATCTAAAATAGCCTGTTTCCAGGTAGGTTCTGCAATGTATTGCTCTAAGTAACCATCCCTGATGCACTCTACAAATTTGTCTTCCATGTTACCTCTGCCAATCTGATTTGTCCAGTCAATATGCAGATTAAAATCACCCATGACAATTGTAGCGCCTTTCTTACACGCCTCCATTATTTCCCGATTTATACTTTGCCCTACAGTGAGACAACTCTTTGGGGACCTATAGACAACTCCCACCCGTGACTTCTCCCCTTTGCTATTCCTTATTTCCACCCAAACTGATGCCACATCACGATCTATTGCACCTATATCACTACTCACCACCACACTGATACCTTCCTTTATTAACAAAGCCACCCCACCTCCTTTTTCCTTGTTGCCTATTTTTCCGGAACATCGAATACCCTTGAATATTGAGTTCCAGTCTTTGTCACCCTGCAACCATGTCTCTGTGATAGCTATCAAGTCATATTCATTTCTATTTGTGCCGCCAACTCATCTATCTTGTTATAAATGCTGTGTCTATTCAAATAAAGAGCTTTAAGCTTTGACATTTTACTGTTATTACTCATTCTGGTTCTAATTTCTGCTGCACTCTTCTCATATTTTCTGCCCCTTCCTGTCACACTTTGATTACCGTTTGCCTCTTCACTACCCTGCACCTCTGTTCTCTTTTTTCTTTTTGATTTTTTTTAAACTTCCCTTCAATTGAACCCTCCCCCCCCCCCCCCCAAAACTAATAAGCAGATCTGGCAATATCTGAGAGATACAGAGTTAACTTTTCAGATTGATGAGCTTTCATCAGAACTGGATTAGAGATGTGACTGATTTAAAGCAAGAATAGAGACAAGGGAAGGGCAGGAAAGAACAAAAGGAAAGGTCTGTGATCAGCTGGAATACAGGAGAGATTAAATGACACGAGGGATGATAATGCAAGGCGAAAAGGGGTGATAAAGAATTTGTATGGAGGAGGTGTAAATGGCAAGGCAGAATCATTGCCAACTTCTGCTGTGCAGAAACAAAACCAAATAACACAGAACAAAATGGGGCAAAGGTTATCATCTGAAATTGTTGAACCCAGTGTTGAGTCCAGAGGGCTGTAAAGTGCTCAGTTGAAAGAAAAGGTGCTGTTCTTCGAGCTTACGTCAAACTTCATTGGAATGGTGTAGGAGCCAAGGTCAGAGTGGGACGGGGGCTGAGAAATAAAATGACAGGCGACGGGCAGTTCAGGGTTATGTTGTGGACTGAACAGAGGTGCTCTGCAAAGTGGTCGTTCAATCTGCGTTTAGTCTCCCTGATGCAGAGGAGACAGCAACATGAGCAGTGAATACAGTATACTAAATTGAAAGTAGTGCAGGCACATTTCTGTTTCACCTGGAAGGATTGTTTGGGGCCTTAGATGGTAAGAAAGGAAGAGGTCAAAGGGCAGCTATTGCATCTCCTACGCTTGTATTGCAAAATGCCATGCGAAACGGATGTTGGAGATGATAGAGGAGTGAACCAATTACTTGATTTAGTTTTAAGCTATTGGTAGATTAAATTAAATACTTATCTGTAACACACACCACTACAAGTACTGGAGGCAAAAAGCAACACCACCTTCCCCCTCCGAACCAAATTCCCACTTCTGCCAAGTTTCCATCTTTTACACACTGTTTCCGATGCACTCTTCTGCAATCACTCTGTGTCCACTCCCTTGAGTATTGAAGATTAAGCAGTGATCTAATCAAGGTGTTTAAGTTAATTAAAAGAGTTATAGAATGGTTACAGTCATTTGGCCTGTGTTGTCCGTGCCGGCTCTCTGCAAGAGCATTTCGGCTAGTCCCACTCCCCTGCCTTTTCCCCATAGCCTGTAAATTTTTTCTCTTCAGATAACTATCCAGTTCCATTTTGAAATCCACATTTCAATCTGCCTCCACCACACACTCAGACAGTGCATTGCAGATCCTAACCACTTGCTACGTAAAAAAATTTCCTCATGTCGCCACAGGTTCTTTTGTCAATTAACTTAAATCTGTATCCTCTGGTTCTCGATCCTTCTGCCAATGGGAACAGTTTCTCTTTATCTACTCTGGCCAGACCCTCATGATTTTGAACACCTCTATCAAATCTCCTCTCCACCTTTAAGACGAACAGTCCCAGCTTCTCCAATCTATGCCCGTAACTGAAGTCCTTCATCCCTGATAACATGGTAAGTCTCCTCTGCATCCTCTCCAAGGGCTTGACATCCTTCCTAAGTGGTCCTCAGTATTGGGCACAATACTCCAGTTGGGGTCGAACTAGTGTTTTGTAAAGGTTCACCATAACGTCCATGCTTTCGTACTCTGTGCCTCAATTTATACAGCCCACGATCCCATATATCTTTTTAACTGCTTCGTCAACCTCCCCTGCCACCTTCAACAATTTGTGCACATTGCCTCTCCTCGTTCTTCCGACCAAAATGTATCACTTCACACTTCTCTACATTAAATTTCATCAGGTACATAGCTGCCCATTTCACCAGCCTGTCTGTCCTCCTGAAGTCTATCACCATCCTCCTCACAGTTCACAATGCTTCCAAGTTTTGTGTCATCTGCTGATTTTGAAAGTGTGCCCTGCACACCCAAGTCTAGGTCATTAATATAGATCAAGTTAATGGGGTAGATAGAGAGAAACTATTTCCTCTGGTGTGGAGTTCAGATCAAGGGGGCATAACCTTAAAATTAGGGCTAGGTGTTTAGGGATGATGTCAGGAAGCACTTCTTCACAAATGGTGGTGGAAATCTGGAAACCTCTCTTTCAAAAAGCTGTTGAGACTGGGATCTGTTGCAAAAACTAAGATTAATAGGTTTTTGTTAGGTGAGGATATTAAGGGTTATGGAACCAAGGCAAGTGGATGGAGTTGAGGTACAGAACAGCCATGATCTGATTGGTGGAACTGGCTTGAGTGACCTCCTCTTGTTCATAACTAGAGCCTAGTTAATATGATGCCAGTTGTTGAAAAACTTGCAGAATCTGTAATACGGGGGTGAATTCAGTGAATGTTTAGAGATGCGTGGGTAATCTAGGACAGCCGGCATGAATTTGTTAAAGGCAAGTTGTGTTTGACATAAGTTTTTTTGTGAAGAAGCAAGTGATGGGAAGCAGAGCCATGACGGTGGTTGGCGAGGTGGGTGGGGTGGTGGGAGAGGGAGGGGATATTAGTGCGGTGGGCAGTGCCTGGTAAGGGAGCGTTGGAGCATGGCCTGTGTAGGGTCAGTGCCAGGTGGGGTACTTCTGTACTCAGGAGATAGGCATGATTTTGACATAGGGAGCAGAATCTCAACTAAAGACATAAAAACAATGGGTTTGGCAAAGCTTTAGGAAGTCAGTGATAAGCACAGGCAGGTTTGTAAAGTGGTAAGGCAGACCACAGCTGGTGCTACACCTTGGGAAATAAAGCAAAGGATAGAACATAAACCCAGATGTTGATTACAACTGTGTCATTTCCCAAGAGAACAGGTAATTAACCATAAAATAAAATCAGGAACATTTTGGGTTTATAATCAGGGGCATGGAGTACAAGAGAAAATCAATTCCCCTCCAAAACCCCTCCACCCCTCTCCTCCTTTAAGATACTCCTTAAAACCTCCTTTGACTAATCGTTTGGCCACCTTTCCTTATGTGGCTTGGTGTTAAATTTTGTTTGATAATCACTCCCGTAAAGCATCTTGGCATTTTTTTTAACCACATTAATTGGCACTATGTAAATGAGTCATAGAGTCTTTATGACTGTGACTCTATGACTATAAATGCAAGTTACTGTTATTGCAGAGAGGTAATAAATTTGTACACAACAGTGGTTAGACCAGTATAGATTCACCAGAATTGTTACAGCACAGAAGCAGGCCGTTTGGCCCATCGTGTCTGCACCGGCTCTATGAATGAGCAATTCACCTGATGTCATTCCCCTGCCTGCTGCTGCTAACTGCTACTCTGTTTCCTGTCACTCAGCCAATTTCATATCCGTGTTGCTACTGTACCTTTTATTCCATGAGCTATAATTTTGCTCACAGGTCTGTTGTACAACATTGTATCAGATGCCTTTTGGAAGTCCATGTACACCACATCAACTGCATTGCCCTCATCAACCCTCTCTGTTACCTCCTCAAAAAACTCCAGCGCGTTAGTTAAACATGATTTTCCTTTAACGAATCTGTACTAGCTTTCCTTAATTAACCTGCATTTGTCCATGTGACTATTATTTTGGTCCGGAAGTATTGTTTCTAGAAGTTTCCCCACCACCAAAGTTAAACTGACTGGCCTTTAGTTGCTGGGCTTATCTTTACATCCTTTTTTGAACAAGGGTGTAACATTTGCAATTCTCCAGTCCTCTGGCACCACTCTGAGTCTGAGGACTGAAAAATTATCGCCCAGGACCATTTCTAAAATGGAAATACTAAACCTGAGGAGAGATACTGGAACTGTTGCCACTGGTACAGATATTGTCAAGGAGATTTCACAGTTTTTGAAATGATGATGGGTTCTGATGGTCTTTTCCAATTCACTCTATTTTCTTTGGTTGGGGAGTCAGCAGTGGGTCATTAATTTAAAATTGAGTGACCAGCAAAAGCTTGACATATATGATTCTGTGCTTTTTTTTTATTCATTCATGGGATGTGGCGTCTCTGGCCAGGCCAGCATTTATTGCCCATCCCTAATTGCCCTTGAGAAGGTGGTGGTGAGCTGTCTTCTTGAACCGCTGCAGTCCATGTGAGGTCGGTACATCCACAGTGCTGTTAAGAAGGGAGTCCCAGGATTTTGACCCAGCGACAGTGAAGGAACAGTGATATAGTTCCAAGTCAGGATGATGTATGACTTGGAGGGGAACTTGCAGGTGTGGTGTTCCCATGCATTTGCTGCCCTTGTCCTTCTAGTTGGTAGAGGTCGTGGGTTTGGAAGGTGCTGTCTAAGGAGCCTTGGTGCGTTGCTGCGGTGCATCTTATAGATGGTACACACTGCTGCCACTGTGCGTCGGTGGTGGAGGGAGTGAATGTTTGTGGATGGGGTGCCAATCAAGCGGGCTGTTTTGTCCTGGATGGTGTTGAGCATCTTGAGTGTCGTTGGAGCTGCACCCATCCAGGCAAGTGGAGAGTATTCCATCACGCTCCTGACTTGTGTGTTGTAGATGGTGGACAGGCTTTGGGGAGTCAGGAGGTGAGTTACTCGCCGCAGGATTCCTAGCCTGCAACCTGCTCTTGTAGCCACGGTATTTATATGGCTATTGCAGTTCAGTTTCTGGTCAGGATGTTGATAGTGGGGGATTCAGTGATAGTAATGCCATTGAATGTCAAGGAGAGATGGTTAGGTTCTCTCTTGTTGGAGATGGTCATTGTCTGGCACTTGCGTGGCGCAAATGTTACTTGCCACTTATCAGCCCAAGCCTGGATATTGTCCAGGTCCTGCTGCATTTCTACACGGACTGCTTCAGTATCTGAGGAGTCATGAATGGTGCTGAACATTGTGCAGTCATCAGTGCACATCACCACTTCTGACCTTATGATTGAAGGAAGGTCATTGATGAAGCAGCTGAAGATGGTTGGGCCTAGGATACTACCCTGCGGAATTCCTGCAGTGATGTCCTGGGACTGAGATGATTGACCTCCAACAACCACAACCATCTTCCTTTGCGCTAGGTATGACTTCAGTCAGCGGAGAGTTTTCCCCCTGATTCCCATTAACTCCAGTTTTGCTAGGGCTCCTTGATGCCATACTCGGTCAAATGCTGCCTTGATGTCAAGGGCAGTCTCTCTCACCTGTTGTAAACTTCTATAGTGCTGTGCCTCTTTATATTTCTCTCTCTTCCCCTCCCCCTCTTGATCTCTCTGCCCCCTCTCTTTCATCCTGTCTCCCTTAACCTCCCCCTCATACACACACTCGCTCTCTTTCTCTGTCCTGTTTGTTCCCCCTCATTGTATACTGTCGTACCCAAATATTTTTCTTTCTTATAGATTTGTTGTTTGAAAATTCCAAATGGATAGAGTTGATAGTGTAGTTACTGCCATATCATATACCAACTGGTGGTGGCACTTTCGGAACAATCATCCATAATAACCCTCAAATGGAGCATTGTGCTGGGTCTGTTGTAATGTGTGAAATATAATCCACAGGGTCAGCACCCCCAAGTGTTTGGTCCTTTGCCATGTACTTGGGATTGAAAGCATCTCTTATTGTGCAGGTGGCTTATTTGGAAAGTGGCTTAAACTATTGATGAGACCAGGAGTTTTGTGGCAATAGGATAGTGATGCCATTCCAGGAGCCATTGTACTAGATATCCATTGTAGTAACGGCTGTGCCCCTTGGGTACTGCACTTCTTTATTGATATTGTGAGTGTTCCTGAATTCTGATCGGTAATACTTCGGAGAGTTTCTCTCCCTTGGCAGGCTTGTTTATTAAATCTCTATGTAAAGAGAACAGTAACTCTGCAATAACAGGCCCTGAATGTAAACAAGTGCCTACAAAATAGCTGAAGTGTTCCTGTCTGGTTCTTGGGTTGCAGGCTGATAAACTGTGAAAACAGAAACACAATTGTTAGTGCAGAAGGAGGCCATACGGCCCGTCGTGTCTGCACCAGCTCTCCAAATGAGCAATTTACCTAGTGCCACTCCCCCGTCTTCTCCCCGTAACCCTGCACGTTCTTCCTTTTCAGATAAGTCTAATTCCCTATTTGAATGTTTCAATTGAACCTGCCTCCACAACACTCTCAGACAACGCATTCCAGATCTTAGCCACACGCTGCGTGAAAAAGTTTTTCCTCACGTTGCTTTTGGTTCTTTTACCAATTACTTTAAATCTGTGCCCTTTCATTCCCGATCCTTTCACGAGTGGGAACAGTTTCTCTCTATCCGCTGTGTCCAGACCCCTCATGATTTTGAATACCTCTATCCAATCATCTCTCAGCCTTCTCTTCTCCAAGGGAAACAGTCCCAACTTCTCCAATCTATCTTCATAACTGAAATTCCTCATCCCTGGAACCATTCTCGTGAATCTTTTCTGCACCTTGTCTAAAGCCTTCATATCCTTCCGAAGGCGCAGCACCCAGAACTGGACGCAGCACTCCAGCTGAGGCTGAGCTAGTGTCTTATACAAGTTCAAGGTACTCTATGCCCCTATTAATAAAGCCCAGGATACTTTATGCTTTATTAACCGTGCTCTCAACCTGTCCTGCCACCTTCAATGCACATATACACCCAGGTCCCTCACATCTGCACCCCCATTAGAGTTGTACCCTTTATTTAATATTGTCTCTCCATGTTCTTCCTACCAAAATGTATCACACCAGATTTCTCCACATTGAACTTCATCTGCCACCTGTCTGCCCATTCCACCAACTTGTCTATATCCTTTTGAAGTTCTACACTATCTTCCTCACAGTTCACGATGCTTCCAAGTTTTGTATCATCCGCAAACTTTGAAATTGTGCCCTGTACACCAAGGTCTAGGTCATTAATATATATCAGGAAAAGCAAGGGTCCCAACACTGACCCTGGGGAACAACACTGCAAACACTCCTCCAGCCTGAAAAACATCCGTTAACCAATACTCCTTGTTTCCTGTCACTCAGTCAATTCTGTATCCATATTGTTACTGTCCTGTTTATTCCATGGGCTATAACTTTGCTCACAAATCTGCACTGTATCAAACGCCTTTTGGAAGTCCATGTACACTATATCAGCTGCATGCCCTCATCAACCCTCTCTGTTACTACCTCAAAAAACTCCAGCAAGTTAGTTAAACATGATTTTCCCTTAAGAAAGCCATGTTGGCTTTCTTTAATTAACCTTCATTTGTCAATGTAACTGTTAATTTTGTCCCGAATTATTCTTTCTAGAATTTTCCCCAGCACCGAAGTTAAACTGACTGGCCTGTAGTTGCTGGGCTTAATTTACACCCTTTTTTGAACAAGGGCGTAACGTTTGCAGTTCTCCAGTCCTCTGGCACCTCCCCTGAGTCTAAGGAAGGCATAAAAATTATAGCCAGTGCCTCCACAATTTCCACTCTCACTTCCCTCAGTGTCCTTCGATGCATCTCATCCGGCCTTGGCGTCTTGACTGCCTATCTAATACTTCCTCATCAATTTTAAACCCTTCTAATGTTTGAATTATTCCCTCTTTCACCATTGCCTGGGTTGCATCTTCCTTGGTAGAGACAGCTAAAGGCCTGCTCAGGTCTGCAAATGAGACCCACCCAAGCCCGAGCCCAACCCGGCACGAGTCCTTCTATTTTTCCTGTGCCCAACCCGACCCGACCATCAGTTAACCTACTTTCCGTGTTTTACTTTGTTCCTTACCTGCATAAGCTTAAAATAACTGTAGCAAAACCCCCTTTAAAGTCCAAAAAGTAAATTAACATTAAAGTCACTTATCTGAGGTTGTGATAGATCCGATCCAACCCGACCCGAGCCCCAATGCCGGACCCGGAAGTGCGACCCGACCCGAACCCGGCACATCGTCGGGTCCTGTCGAGTAGCAGGCCTTTAAAGACAGATGCCAAGTATTTATTTAATACCTCAGCTATGCCCTCTGCCTCCATGCACAAATCCCCTTTTTAGTCCCTAATCGGCCCCACTCCTCCTTTTACCACCTTTTTACTATTTATATGTCTATAGAAAACTTTGGGATTCCCTTTTATGCTAGCTGCCAGTCTCATTTCATGCTCTCTTAGTTTCTCTTATTTGCTTTATCACTTCCTCTCTGAACCTTCTATATTCAGCCTGGTTCTCAATAGTGTTTTCTCTCTGGCATCTGTAAGCACATGTTTTTTCTTCTTTATCTATCTCTTTTGTCATTCAGGGGGCTCTGGATTTGTTTACCCTACCTTTCCCCTTCGAGGGAACATACCTTGACTGTGCCCGAATTATCTCCTCTTTTAAGGTAGCCCATTGTTCAGCTACCATTTTACCCCATTGAAGTTGACCTTCCCCCAGTTAATTAATCTTACTCTGGATCGTTCTTTATCCTTTTCCATAATCAGCCTAAAGCTTATGATACAATGATCACTGACCCCTAAATGTTCTCCCGCTGATACCTGATCCACTTGGCCCACCTCATTCCCAAGAACCAGGTCGAGCAGTGCCTCCTTTCTCATTAGACTAGCAACATACTGCTGTAGAAAATTTTCATGAGCACACTCTAGGAACTCTTGCCCCTCACTGCCCATTACACGATTATCCCAGTCTATGTTTGGATAATTCAAGTTCCCTATTATAACTGCCCTTAATTTTTGCAGACTGGTTCTTCACAAGGCCTGGATAGCATTAAAAAACTCCCATTTACATAGCTTCTATCACAACCTCAGGATGCCCCAAAGCACTTTACAACCAATTAAAGAAAGAAAGACTTGCATTTATATAGTGCCTTTCACAATCAATCATGAAGCACTTTACAGCCAGTGAAGTACTTTTGAAGTGTAGTCACTCCAATTTGCACACAACAGGTTCCCACAAACATCAGTGTAATAATGGCCAGATAATCTGTTTATATGATCATTGAGGGATAAGTATTGCCCAGGGCATTGGGAATAACTCCCTGCTCCTCTTCGAAATAGTGCCATGGGATCTTTTACATACACCTGGGGCCTCGGTTTAACATCTGATCTGAAAGATGGCACCTCCAACAGTGCAGCACTCCCTCGGTACTGCATTGGAGTGTAAACCTAGATTTTTGTGCTTAAGTCCTGAAGTGGAACTTGAACCTGGAACCTTCTGATTCAGTTGGAAATGCTCCCAACTGAGACTCAGCATTTTTGAAGTGTAGTCACTACTGTAAAGTAGGAAAGCAGCAGCCAATTTGCACACTGCAAACTCCCACACACGGTAATGAGGTAAATAACCAGATAATCTGCTTTAGTGAAGTTTATTGAGGGATAAGTTTGTCCCAGGACAGACCTCGCCTGCTCTTCTTGGAATAGTGTCCTGGAAGTGTGGGAAAGCGGGAGTGAGCAGGCAGGAACCCTACAGGAGCAAGAGTATGAGTGGGAAGAAGCCCCAAAGGGGTGAGAGGGAGCAAGCACAGGTGAACATTGGGTGGGGAGGCTGCAAAGGAGGGGCGAAGGGGAGATCGGAAGTGAGCAGCGGAGTAAGTGGGAACCAGGGTTGATGAGCAGAAGAGAACGGAGAGTGGGAGTGAGAAGGACAGAGGGGGCAAGTGGGAGAGAACAAGGGAGAGACAGCAGGAGATGGGGAGTGAGCAAGCAGAGAGACAGAGAGAGACTGCAAATGGGAGGAGAGGGAACAAGTAAGTGGGGGAGAGGAGAGTGGAGAGCAATTAAGTTACACGTGAATGAGGGGGAGATCGAGTAAAGAGTGATTAAGTGAGTGGGGAAGGGAACAAATGTGGAGAGTGAGCGCAGAGGGAGGGCGCATGTGCGGGGTGAGAACAAATGAGCAGAGCGAGTAAGAGGGTGGGTGTGAGCATGAGGAGTGAGTGAGGAAGAGAGGGAGCAAGGGCCACGAGCGTGGAGATCGAACAAGCCAGGGGAGAGAGAGCTCGAGATCATTGCACCAGATTGTTCCACAGCTGACCTGTTAGTGCACTTGGGATCTTGGAATCCAACCTCTGACACCTTCACAAAAAAAGGACTTGGCATCCCAAGTATCTCCTAGTTTCAGCATCTTGGATCCAGCATTGGTCTCAGCCGTGAACTGATTTGAGTGGAAACGAGAGTTGAAATAGTTAGAACGGCATTGTTACCTGCATCCACTCAGAGCCTCCCAAGTTGCTATGCTCTGCAGTTGCTCTTAACTCTGTGTTGTTCTGTAGGCTTCCCTCCAGCAGTACCGCAGTAATGCTGGGTCTCCAGCCAACCAGTCTCCCACCTCCCCAGGCTCCAATCAAGGCTTCTCTCCAGGCAGCTCCCCTCAAGTAAGGGAACCTTTGCTTCCAGTGCTTGTCTTGTTGTTGTGACTAATTCATGGTCTGCAATGGCCCTATCCCATCCTTGCCCGTGTCATACTTTGCTTCATCACCTGACATCGCCACATGCCTCTCTGTTTAACCAATAACTGTTGCTGAGCCTTTTTAATGCTTCCATTACCACCGTCTGTTAGTGTGTGTTTGTGTATCTGCATGCTGCTGCTTAGTTGTGTGTGTGCATGCATGTCACTGTGCATGTGTCTGTGTGAGTTTTGATCAGTCTGTGTTTAATTGATTGCTGGTTCTCGGGTGTATGGCAAAATGTCGCAATCTCTTCAAATCAGGAGATGGGTTATGCCAAGGGGATGACCTTAAGAATTGGGAGCCTGGAATTTATTGTAACTTTATCTGTTTCACTTCTGAAGGAAGCATTCCCTGGGAGGAGAGAGTGTGAGCGGGAAAGAGCAGAATGCATTAGCTGCGAGAGAGTAGAGTGAGCAGGAGGCATCAGCTTTGGGTGTGATTAAGTTGAGAAGCAAGAAATGTATGAACATGCTAATTGGGGTATTCTCTAGACCTCCAAATAGTGAGAGAGAGATGGAGGAACAAATCTGCAGGGAAATCAGAGATGTGCACGAACTATAGAGTGATGATACTGGGGGACTTGAATTATCCAAATATCGATTGGGATAATTTTAGAGTAAAGGGAAAGGAGGGGAGGAATTTCTGAAATCTGTTCAGGAGAGTTCCCTTGACCTGTATATTCTCGGTCCAACTAGGAAGGAGGTATTGCTGGATCTGGTGCTAGGGAATGAGTTGGGCCGATGGTCTGTGCGGCAGCACTTGCATAAGAGTGATCATCGGATCATAAGGTTTAGATTAGTGATGGAGCAAAGGAAGGAACTTGCTTCATAGGATGAGAAGGGATCTAGCCAGGGTAAAATGGAACAAGGACTGAGGAAAAACTGTAACGGAACAATGAGTGATCTTTAAGGAGGAAATGATTCAGGTACAGACTAGGTACATTCCAGCAAGGGCGAAAGCCAGGGCTCCTTGGATGACGAGGGAGATGGGGAATATGATGAAACAAAAAAAACAGTATTATGCATGTTGGGTGAATTCTTCAAGCGAGAACATAAGAAATAGGAGCAGGAGTGGCCATTCGGGCCCTCGAGCCTGCTCCGCCATTCAATAAGATCATGGCTGATCTGATTAACTCCACTTTCCTGCCATTCCCCCCCACGCCCATAATCCTTGACTCCCTTGTAGATCAAAAATCTGTCTGACTCAACCTTGAATATATTCAATGCTCTCTGAGGCAGAGAATTCCAAAAATTAATGACCCAGTGAGAAAAGAAATTCCTTCTCATCTCTGCCTTAAAAGAGAGACCCCCTTATTCTGAAACTGTGCCCCCTAGTTCTAGATTCCCCCACGAGGGGGCACATCCTCTCAGCATCTACCCTGGCAAGCCCCTTCAGAATCTTACATATTACATAATAAGGTCACCTCTCATTCTTCTAAATTCCAATGAGTATAGGACCAACCTTTCCTCATAAGAGAACCAGGCTAGATATAATAAGTTGAGAGGGGAAGTGAAGAGGAAAATAAGACTGACAAAGAGAGAATATAATGGCAGGTAACATAAAAGGGAACCCAAAAATCTTCTACCGGCATATAAATAGCAGGTAGTAAGAGGCAGGGTCGGTCCTATTAGTGACAAATAGGATGATATATACTTGCAGGTGCAGGGCAAGGCTGGAATATTTTGTATCGGTGTTTGCTAAGAAAGAGGATGCTGACAAACTATTGGTAGAAGGTGAGATGGTAGAGGTAATGGATGGGGTGAAAATTGATACTGGAAAGGCTGGCTATGTTTAGACTGGATAAGTCACCTGGTCCGGATGGCTTGCGTCCCAGGTTGCCCCAGGATGTGGGGAAGGAGATAGTGGAAAGGCTTGCCAGAATCTTCCAATCTTCCCTAGATATAGGGGGAGATGCCAGAGAATTTGAGAATGAGCAGATATGACAGCCTTACTCAAGAAAGGGTGTAAGGATAGTCCTAGTAACTATAGGCTGGTCAGTTTAACATCTGTGGTGGGAAAGGGTTTAGAATCAATAACCAGGGGAAAAAATCAACAGGCACTTGGAGAGATTTGCGTTAAAGGAGAGTAAAAGGCAGATCATGCTTGACTAATCTAATTGAATTTTTGATGAAGTAACAGAGAAGGTTGATGAGAATGCACTGTATGTTGTCTATATGGATTTTAGGAAAATATTTGACAAAGTACCACATAAAAGGCTGATAAAATTGAGGCTCATGGTATAGGAGGGTCAGTGTCAGCTTGGATTAAAAAAAAGTCGTGGTAAATGCTTGTCTTTCAGACTGGAGGATAGTAGACAGTGGAGTTCCCCAGGGGTCAGTGCTAGGACCATATACAAATTTGGAGATGTGGCAGGCATTGAGGATGATGATACGATTCAACTGCAACAGGACATTGATAGGCTAGCAGAATGAGCAGACAAGTGGCAAGCGGTGAGGAGAGCAGGCCCGGGACGGTGGTGGAGGGAGGAGAGCAGGCCCTGGCAGGGAGAGGAGAGCAGACATGATGGTGAAGCTGGATTAAGTGCTTGCTGTTTGGACCCAGTCTGTTTAGTCCTGTACATGTTGGAGGTGCTGTTCCTGGTGTTGTGCCCTGCAGCTAATGTATGGCGTGTTTTCACTGTGAATCCTGTTTTGAAATTCAAGCTTAACCTGACAAAGCCTTTCCGAAAGCTGGACCAGCAAGCTTTGCCACCTGATAATACACCATGGGTGAAAGCTCAGTGGCAGCCTCTGCTTGGTGCAGCATCATAAATATACATGGAAGTTACAACATGGAAGCAGGCCATTTAGCCCAACCAGTCCATGTTGACATTTACCCTCCACACAAGAAACTAGTTCTCATCACATTTACCCTCCCTTTCCTGTCCCATCTAACATTTTAGGAGTGGAGGATGTGATATCCAGGGAGGGGCAAAATAAGTGTCCCTCCCTGACCAGCTCCATGTCCTGTCCAGTGGCCAAGTACAGAGTCAATGAGGCCAGAAACTGGATGCAGGTGAGAAATGATTGGTCCACCGGGCACAGAGCGCTAGGTGGTGTGAAGAGGAGGTCTGGGACACCACAGTACAGCTTCTTGCCCGAGGATTGCATTTGCAGACTGTAACTGAATGAAGCAGTGTCGGGGAAGAAGAGAAGCATTTGTGTATGCATGTGCTGTCAGTCACAGGAAGATCAGTCTACGCTAAATGTCGCATCTCTGAGCAATAAACTTTCTGCGCTCTTTCCAACAGACATCCATACTTGGGACTGTTTTTGGGGATTATTACGATCAGCAGATGACAAACAGACAGGCCAACTCCCTGTCACACCAGGTAAGGACCCAGGCCTAACTCCTTGTCACAGTGGGAGAGCAGGGTGTCAAACTGCAAAGTTTTAAAAATTGGCCCAATATTTGGAACTTCTGTCTTTTACCTTTATTATTCAGTTTTGTTCTGTATTTAACATTAATTTAATTTAATGTTTAGATTAGTTCCCACTGGGTTGCAGGTGTGATGTCTGGATATGTATTGTGGCTGAAATCTTGCTGCTGCAAGATTGGTCTGGAGCAGAGGATCTAGGGCCCCCAGAAGGATGGGCCTAGGGCTGCAGGAGGATGGGTCCAGGGTAAGCTCCTAACTATTATGTTTTTTATTTTAGCTTGAACAATTTAATATGATTGAGAGCCCGAACAGCACCAACAGCCTGTACAACCAAATCTCAACTCTGAACTACTCGCAGGCAGCAATGATGGGACTGACAGGGAGCCACGGGAGTCTGCAGGACTCACAGCTTAGTTATACCAACCACGGAAATATCCCCAACATCATTCTGACCGGTGAGCATCTCACAACATCACTGTACTAAACCTTTCCTCACACTGCCCATCCCATCACTTCATTACATCACCATGTAACCGGGTCATAGTTGGAACATGAGCCACAGCAATAACTTTGCAAACATGGCCCAGGCACAATGGACCGATTGGCCACGTTCTATGCTGTATCACTATATGATTCCATGATCTGTTACTCTGCTTGTCTTGTGTAGAAAATGAAATGTCGCAGTGGAGTGCAGGCACACTGCTAGGCAGTATAAAGGGAAAGTGGGAAGGACCCCTGTGCCCCATACTGCCATCTTGCCATGTTAACCTACCTTCCTCCCGCAATCACTCCCTGATGCTATTCCCCAGTGTAAATCTGACTCACCGGTGTAAGATGCTGCCTCCCCAGTATAGTGATTGCTGGAAACAGCTCTATCCCTCTGAATTTATAAAGCACCTTTAATGTAGCAAAACATTCCAAGGCACCCATAGAAGGGTAGGAATGGCAGTTCAACATTCCTGGTTACAGGATTTTCAGATGAGATAGAGGGGGGATAAAAAAGGAGGGGGAATGTTCACAATCTTGATTAATGAAACAGTTAAAGCTGTGAAGAGGGATGATATGTTAGAAGGATTGTTAAGTGAGGCCAAAACAAAAAGTGCTGGAAATACTCAGGTCTGGTAGCCTCTGGAGAGAGAAACTGAGTTAAATGTTTCAGGTTGATGACCCTTCATTAGAAGTGGAAAAGCTTAAGAAAGGTAAGGTGTTTTAAACAATTACAGAGGCAGGGAAGAGAAGGTGGAGGAGAACAAAAGGAAAGGCCTGTGATAGGATGGAAGGCAGGAGTGATTAAGTGACAAAAGGATGATGGTGCAAGGCAAAAAGAGGGTGGTAAAGGATAGGTAAAGAAACAAAAGATGTATCCAGAGGGGTTGTAAATGGGGAAAGCAGAATCCAAAAACAAAAGAACACATAAAAGGGGGCAGAGGTTATGATCTGAAATTGTTGAATTCAGTATTGATTCCGGAAGGTTGTTAAATGACCAGTCGAAAAATGAGGTGCTGTTCCCCTAGCTTATGCTGAGATTAATTAGAACACAGGCAGGAGGCTAAGGACAGAGAGATCAGTGAGAGTAGAATAGACAACAAAAGAGTTAATCAGTGATTAATGGTATATACTTCATTGGAAAAGTCTAGTGAATAAGCCAAATGAGCTGAGGGCACATAGACACTTGGAAGTATATCATAGCTATTACTGAAACATGTCTTAAAGAAGGACAGGAATGGCAGCTCGATATTCCTGGTTCCAGGGTTTTCGGGTGGATAGAGAGCGGGATAAAAAGGAGGGTGTCATAATATTGGAGGGATGACATGCTAGAATGATCATCAGTGAGGCCACATGGATCGAACTGAGATTGAAAAGGAGCAGTCACACTGCTGGGAGTATACTATAGACCCCAAACAGGCAACGGGTGATAGAGCAAATAAGTAGGCAAATTGCTGAGGACAGCAGGATCAGTAGGGCAGTAATAGGGGATTTCAACTACTCTAAAAACTGGGATAAAATCAGTGTAAGAGATATAAAGGGCACAGAGTTCTTAAAATGCATTCAGGAGGGGTGGCGCAGTGGTGAGCACCGCAGCCTCACAGCTCCAGCGACCCGGGTTCAGTTCTGGGTACTGCCTGTGTGGAGTTTGCAAGTTCTCCCTGTGTCTGCGTGGGTTTTTGCCGGGTGCTCCGGTTTCCTCCCACAAGCCAAAAGACTTGCAGGTTGGTAGGTAAATTGGCCATTATAAATTGCCCCTAGTATAGGTAGGTGGTAGGGAAATATAGGGACAGGTGGGGATGTGGTAGGAATATGGGATTAGTGTAGGATTAGTATAAATGGGTGGTTGATGGTCGGCACAGACTCGGTGGGCCGAAGGGCCTGTTTCAGTGCTGTATCACTAAACTAAACTAAAGAACTTTTTTATGTAGCAAGCCCAACAAGAGAAGGGGCAGTTCTGGACATAGTTTCAGGGATTGAAGCTGAGCAGGTGGAAGGGGTATCAGTGAGAGTGTATCTTGGTGGTCGTGATCATAATTCAATTAGACTTCGAGTAGTTGCGGAAAAGGATAAAGGCAGACCAAGAGTATAAGTTTTAAGTTGGGGAAAGACCAGTATTACCAAGCTGAGATGTGATTTGGCAAAAGTGGACTGGAAACAGCTATTTGAAGGTGATCAGTGTCAGAGCATTCGGAGGCATTTGAGTTGGGGATAGCGAGGGTGCTGTATTTAGAGTTGATAAATCACCAGGACTGGATGGGATGAATTGAGGAGACTGAGGGAAGTAAGGAAGGAAATTGCGGCGACACTGACCTTAATCTTCCAATCCCCCTCATATAGGGGTGGCGTTAGAGGACTAGAGAGTTGCAAATGTTACACCCTTGTTCAAAAGGTGTAAGGATAAACCCAGCAACGACAGGCCAGTCAGTTTAACCTTAGTGGTGGGAAAGCTTTTGGAAATGATAATCCAAGACAAAATTAACAGTAACCTGGACAAATTTGGATTAATTAAGGAAAGCCAGCACGGATTTGTTAAAGGCCGATCATGTTTAACTAACTTGATTTTTTTTGTTGAGGCAACAGAGAGGGTTGATGAGGGTAATGCAGTTGATGCGTACATGGACTTCCAAAAGGTGTTTGATAAAGTGCAGTATAGTAGATTTGCCAACGACGTCTAAGCCTATAGAATAAAAGGGACAGTAACAATATGGATATTGTTGGCTGAGAGAGAACGGTTGATTTACAGACTGGAGGCAGATGTACAGTGGGGTTCCCCAGGGGTCAGTACTAGGACCATCACTTTTCCTGATCTGTATTAAAGACCTAGACTTGGGTGTACAGCGTACAATTTCAACATTTTCAGATGACACAAAAGTTGGAAGTACTGTGAGGAGTGTAATGATAGACTTCAACAGGACATAGACTGGCTGGTGGAATGGGCGTACATGTGGCAGATGGAATTTAATGCTAAGAAGTGTGCAGTGATATATTTTGGTAAGAAGTGCAAGGAGAGGCCATATAAAATAAAGGATACAATTCTAAAGTGAGCACAGGAGCAGAAGGACATGGGGGTATATAGAATCATAGAGATATACAGCACCGAAACAGGCCCTTCGGCCCACCGAGTCCACACCGATCATCAACCACCCATTTATACCAATCCTACATTAATCCCATTTTCCCTCTCACATCCCCACCTTCCCTCAATTCTCCTACCACCTACCTACACTAGGGCCAATTTTTTTTTTTACAATGGCCAATTTACCTATCAACCTGCAAGTCTTTGGCATGTGGGAGGAAACAGGAGCACCCGGAGGAAACCCACGCAGTCACAGGGAGAAGATGCGAACTCCGCACAGGCAGCACCCAGAACCGAACCCGGGTCGCTGGAGCTGTGAGGCTGCAGTGCTAACCACTGCGCCACTGTACCAACCACTGCGCCACTGTACCAACCACTGCGCCACTGTACCATTTGTTCACAACTCATTGAAGGTGGCAGGGCAGATTAAGGCATTCGGGATAAATTGAGGCATAGAGTACAAAAGCAAGGAAGTTATAATGAACCTTTATAAAACACTGGTGCGGCCTTAACTGGAATATTGTGTGCAATTCTGAGCACCAGTAGGAAGGATGTGAAGGCATTGGAAAGGGTGCAGAAAAGATTTACAGGAATAGTTCCAGAAAAGAGGGACTTCAGTTACTTGGATAGATTGGAGAAGCTGGAGCTGTTCTCCTTAGAGAAGAGAAAGTTGAGAGGAGATTTGATAGAGGTGTTCAAAATCATGAGGGGTCTGGACAGAGTCAATAGAGAGAAAGTGCTCTCATTGGCAGAAGGGTCGGAAATCAGAGGGCACCGATTTAATATTTCTCTTTTGAAAGGGGAAGCTGTCTAAGTATATATACCAGGGGGCATAGATTTAAGGTAAGGTGCAGGAGGTTTAGAGGGGATTTGAGGAAAAGTTTTTTCACCCAGAGTGTGTTTGGAATCTGGAACACACTGCCTGAAGAAGTGGTAGAGGTAGGAACCCTCACAACATTTAAGAAGTATTTAGATGAGCACTTGAAACGCCATCGCATACAAGGCTACGGGCCAAGTGCTGGAAAATGGGATGAGAATAGTTAGGTGCTTGATGGCCAGCACAGACACGATGGGCCGAAGAGCCTGTTTCTGTGCTGTATGACTCGATGACAACACGAGGGAAATTTTTTTACGCAGCGAGTGGTTAGGATCTGGAATGCACTGCCTGAGTGTGTGGTGGAAGCAGATTCAATCATGGCTTTCAAAAGGGAATTAGATAAGCACCTGAAGGGAAAAAAAGTTTGCAGGACTACAGGGAAAGAATGGGAGAGTGGGACTAGCTGATTTGCTCTTGCAGAAAGCCAGCACAGACATGACTGGCTGAATGGCCTCCTTCTGTTCTATAACCATTCTATAATTCTATTATATGTTCCCAGCAAGAAAGAGTGGATCTCCCAAATCTGGATCCCCTGGATGTCCGAGCATACAGGGTAGGATAAGGCAAAAACGGGAAACTGATGTCACATACTGAGAGTTCACAACTGTAGACAGCCTGGAAGAGTATTGAAAGTGTAGGTGTGAAATTAACAAGGATATTAGGAAAACAAAGAGGGGGCATGAAAAATTATTGGCCAGTAAAATCAAGGAAAATCTGAAGATGCTTTTTTTAAATACAAAAAGAGCAAGAGGATAACAACGCAAAGAGTAGGGGTGATTAGAGAACAAAAAGATAACTTCTTTGTAGAAGCGGAAGATGTGGGTATGATTCTTGATGAATACTTTGCTTCTGTCTTCACAAAAGGTGGGTGGGGGTGTTGTTGCAGACATTGTAGTTAAGGAGGAGTGAAATATTAGATGGGGTGAACATAGTTAAAGAAGAAATATTAAACAAATTAGCATCTATGAAACTAGATAAATCTCCAGGCCTGGATAAAATGTATCCCAGACTATGAAGAGGTCTGAGGGAGGAAATAGCAATGGCTCTGACTAACATGTGCCAATCCTCTCTGCTACAACATGGTGATGGAAGGCTGCTAACGTTGTACTGTTGTTTAAAAAGGGAGGAAGGGATAGACTGAGTAATTATTGGCCAGTCAGCCTAACCTCAGTGGTGGGAAAATTATTTGAAAAATTCGAGTGACGGCGTGGATTTGTTAAGGAAAGGTCGTGTCTTACTAACTTGATTTGAATTTTTTGAGGAGGTGACGAGGAGGGTCAATGAGAGAAGCACATTTGATGTATTCTACATGGATTTTAACAGGCTTTTGACAAGATCCCATATGGCAGACTAGTCAGAAAAGTAAAAGTCCATGGGATCCAAGGTAAAGTGGCATTTTGGATCCAAAATTGGCTCAGTGGCAGGAAACAAAGGGTAATGGCTGATGGGTGTTTTTATGACTGGAAGGCTCTTTCCAGTGTGGTTCTGCAGGGCTCAGTATTTGGTCTGTTGCTTTTCATGATATATATCAATGATTTAAACTTAAATGTTGTGGGTATGATTAAGAAGTTTGATGATGCAAACGTTGGTACTGTGGTTATGGTGAAAAAGAAAGCTGCAGACTGCAGGAAGATATCAATGGACTGGTCAGGTGGGCAGAAAAGTGAGTGAAGTGAGAGATAATACATTTGGGGAGGACAAAAATAGCAAGGAATACACAATAAATGGTAGGATACTGATATGTGTAGAGGAATAGAAGGACTTGGATTGCATATTCACAGATCCGTGAAGGTAGCATGGAAACACAAAAATATACAGCATAGAAGGAGGTCATTCGACCAATCATTATTCAGTGTGAATGGAGGCGCAAACAATGCAGAAGTCCCTGATTCAGCGGGGAGTAGAGTGCGGCAGGGTTTGGAGCAGAGAAAGTGGCTGGTCAGGTGACAAACAGTGGCAAGTAGTGCTCCGATATGGTCCAGTGGAATAGAAGGAATGTAAAATAGGAGAAATGTTAACCTGGGGCACTGCAGCACTCTGGCAGAGATCAGTAATGATGAGGCTTCTCCCCAGCTGCCTGCTAAACAGCCCTTCCAGACGCTGTATAGGCCTCTTACAGCAACCTATTTGACAGCCCTCCGCACTGAACACTTCCATCTACAAGGCGCATCAGGAGTGTGCTGGAATAATCTCCATTTGCCTGGATGAGTGCAGCTCCAACAATGCTCAAGAAGCTCAACACCATACAGGACAAAACAGCCGTTTGATCAACATCCCATCCCCCACCTTAAACGTTCACTCCATTCACCACCAACGCACAGTGGCAGCAGTATGTACCATCTACAAGATGCACTGCAACACCTCACCAAGGCTCCTTCAACAGCACCTTCCAAACCCACGACCTCTACCACCTAGAAGGGCAAGGGAAGCAGATACATGGGAACACCATCGCCTGGAAAGTTCCCCTCCAAGCCACACACCATCCTGACTTGTAACTATATCGCCGTTCCTTCACTGATGCTGGATCAAAATCCTGGAACTCCCTCCCTAATAGCACTGTGGATGAACCTATACCAGATGGACGACAGCAGTTCAAGAAGGCGGATCATGCATATTAATTGTGTTTAATTAATTGTATGCAGCTGGTGCGCATTAACTGGGGTTTCACTTGAGCCCATATAAATAGACACCTATTGAAACTGGTGTGGTTGGGTTAGGAAGTGGTCCTTGTAATGTTTAGCTTTGTAAATAAATATAAGACTGAGTAAAGATTGGCTCCAGTACTATCCTTCACCAACTGGCTTTCCAGAGTATAACACTCACCACCACATTGTCAAGAGCAATTAGGGGTGGGCAATAAATGCTGCTCTTACTAGCGACGCTCACATCCCATGAATTGACATCAGTGGTCTTACTACAGTCCTTCAAAGTCTTGGAGAGGGAAAAACTCAGAGCAGTGTGAATTATTCAGTAAGAAATCTAAACTATTTTTAAAAATAAAGCTGGTTGGCTGAAGCCTGGAGAAGAGATTAAAGGGGGTGTTTGATACTGATGCCTGTGTACAGCTGCTGTATGTTATGTTAACCTGGCCTGCCTTTTCTGTCTTTCCCACCCAGTGACAGGAGAGTCTCCCCCGACTCTGTCCAAGGAGCTGACCAATTCACTCGCGGGTGTTGGAGATGTGACCTTTGACACCGACTCCCAGTTTCCTCTCGATGAACTGAAAATTGACCCCTTAACGCTGGATGGTCTGCACATGCTGAATGACCCGGACATGGTGCTGACAGATCCCGCTACAGAGGATACTTTCCGCATGGATCGTCTGTAGAAGGGGACACTCGGACCCAAGACAAATCGGGGAAGCCGGCCAAAAACCCGCCAGGGAGCGGAAATTGAGCGACCGAGTGTGATTGATGGAATGATGTTAGCGTGAGAGCGTAACGTGCAATGAATTCCGCTTCTTGTTCCGAGCTTGCAACTCTGCAATCCTGAATGAACCAAGTATAGCGCTTGCAGCTATGTGGCGCACTTCTCCATTGCTGCGTTTCATTGACTCCATCACATCCCTGGGCCTCTTGTTTAATTTTCCGTTTTCCTGTTAATATTGTCCTCATGACTCTGGTGGGCTGTCAGTGTGTCATTATCATTGGCAGATTTACAAGTAGTTTGGAATCTTCCTGTGAGGTAACAATTGACAGCAACACTCTGTAGCTGCAGGCCAACAGTATGGTGACATTCTCGTTTAGCCTGAAGTCACCTCTTCGAGACTCCCCTCAGTGCGCTGTTGCCATTGTATTTCTTATGCTGCTCAATTCTTATTTATATTTTTATATTTGTCTGTGATTTCTTTCTCCTGCCCAATTCCCTTCACTGTGCTTGTGTTCAGCAAAAGCCACTGCCTTGTATGATGCTGAGAAAGTGAACAAGAGACTGAACTGACACAAGAGCTAAGTGCATGGACTGAAATTGTATTGCAGCCGATGTTTAACAGGGGCGAGTTCTTGCTCCCGTTTATGTCCCTTTCATTTTTATCCAGCAGCTTTTAAAAAAAGAATCTTGACATTTTGTGCTGGTTGGAGATCAGTCTTTGCTGCCAAGTCCCTCAGTGAGAACCAGAGTGCTCGCACCCTCGCTCCAACCAGCTGTACCCATTCTCATTCAGTCCCTGCAGTTAAGTCTAACTTCAGGTGGCTCTGTAATCATCCCTTTTCCTAACAGAGACACACCCTTCTCTCCAGTGCTTGTGAAGTATGTGTGCTGTAAGCTGCTTAGATGCCTCTCATTCTGTGTGAGTGAAACATTCTCAGTCCTGCAGCCAGTTGTTACTGTGACCAGCAACACTTACTACATTTCAAAGCTCGTCACAGGCCATTGAAATGAGACAGAAGGCAGAAATAGTCATTTGGTGTTCCTGGGAGGGAGAGGTTCAATGGCAGCTGCTGGAGGGGTGTGCAGTAATGGTGCTGCCCACGTCAAGGGGAACCTATGTAGCTTTTCAGAATCTTTGTTATGGTTTTCATACCTGTGTATGGGCAGGAAGGGCTGTCACTAACACTACACGTCGTGGGACCTGCTCCCAACACGCCCACTACAAGTTAAAACTTTTTGTATCAAACTTTATCTGTGCAAGTGAATTATCTTTCACAACAGAATCACAAATATTAGTTCAAGATGCTAAGCTGTACTGGTCTGTCTAGCCACGTGTCACTTCTGGCATATCTGACTCCAGTTAATGTCTCTTAGAGAGAACACTAAATTGCCACTATCTCCTAGCACTAAAGTACAAACTTTATATAAAGTCCCGAGACTGTTTTATCAGCAGTTGCTGGGCAGTTTAATGCTGTAGCAAGTTTCTATCAGTACTGGGAGACACTGCGCGCGGCAAGAAACACCAATTTAGTGTGCAGGTACAGCAAGCAATTAGGAAGCAAATGGATTTTATTGCAAGGGGATTGGAGTACAAGAATAAGGAAATCTTGGTTCAATTGTACAGAGCTTTGGTGAGACCACACCTGGAATACTGTGTGTCGTTTTGGTCTCCATATTTAAGGAAGGAGGTACTTTCATTGGAGGTGGTACAGTGAAGGTTTACTAGATTGGTTTCTGGGATGAGAGGGTTGTCCTATGACATGATGAGTAAATTAGGTCTATACTCTCTGGAATTTAGAAGAATGAGAGATGATATCATTGAAATATACAAGATTCTGAAGGCACTTTACAGAGTAGATACTAAGAGGTTGTTGGGGAATCTTGAACGGGGGCACAGACCCAGGATAGCAGCTCAATCATTTAGGACTGAAATGGTGAGAAATTTCTTCACTCTCAGGGTTGTCAGTCTTAACTGTCCACCCAAGAGGGTTGTGGATGCTCCATCTTTGTGTATATTTAAGGTTGAGATAGACAGATTTTATCCCTCAGGGAATCAAGGGATATGGGGAGCAGGCAGGAAAGTGGAGTTGAGGCAGAAGATCAGTCATGATCATATTGAATGGCGGAACAGGTTCGAGGGGCTGAATGGTCTACTCCTGCTGCTATTTCTTATATTCTCTTTCTCTGCCCCACTTGAAGCAAGGGCAGTATGTTAATCCTCCACCGCACACACTCTTAACACATCTGTGTTAATCCTCTGTCACACCCCACTATGTGGCAGCAACGCTGTAGAATACATTCACCTAAATACTCATTTTTTTTCAATAGTTTCTCCCCAGTGATGTATTCTGGGGCCTCAACTTCTCACCATATTTATTAATCTGTTTGAAGGCATCGGTGCAGACTCGATGGGCCGAAGGGCATCTTCTGCACTGTATTATTCTGTGATGGAGAGTCTGATGGCACAGTAAAGAGTGTAGATTTAGAAGCAGAAAGTTGTGAAGAGACATTGATAGACTAAGTGAATGGGAAAAGCTGTGGCAACTGGAATTCATTGTGGGGGAAAGTGTGAGGTCATCCATCCACATTGGACCTAAGAAAGATAGATCAGAGTATTTTCTAAATGGTGCGAAGCTAGGAATTGTGCAGCAGCAGAGATTTAGGAGTCCACTAAATCAGTAAAAGCTAGTGAACAGGTACAAAAAGCAATCATAAAGGCTAATGGAATGTTAAGCTTTATCTCAAGGGAGCTGGATTATAGAGGGTGGAAATTATGTTACAGTTATACACCATCTTGGTGAGACCCCATGAGGAGTAACTGCATACACGCCTGGGTACCGCACCTCAGGAAGGATATATGCGCCTTGGAGGGGGTGCAGCGCAGATTCACCAGAATGATACTAGGGCTGAAAGGGTTAAATTATGAGGACAGGTTATACAAACCTGGTTTGTATTCCCATAAATTTGGAGTATTAAGCTGTGATCTGATTGAGGTGTTCAAAATGTTTTAAGAAATTGATGAGGTAGATAGAAACTATTTCCTCTGATTGGGGGGAAACTAGAACAAACACCTTAAATGTTTAACCAATTTATTGGAGTTCTTTGAAGGAGTAACATGTGCTGTGGATAAAGGGGAACTGGTGGATGTATTGTACTTAGATTTCCAGAAGGCATTTGATAAGGTGCCACATCAAAGGTTATTGCAGAAAATAAAAGCTTGTGGTGTGGGGGTAACATTTTGGCATGGATAGAAGATTGGCTAGCTAACAGGAATCGGAAAGTAGATATAAATGGGTCATTTTCTAGTTGGCAAGATGTAACGAGTGGTGTGCCACAGGAATCTGTGCTGAGGCCGCAACGTTTTACAATTTATATAAATGACTTGGATGAAAGGACCCTAGGTATGGTTGCTAAGTTTGCTGATAACACAAAGATAGGTAGGAAAGTAACTTGTGAAGAGGACCTAAGGAGGCTACAAAGGGATATGGATAGGTTGTGAGTGGGCAAAGACCTGGCAAATGGAGTATAATGTGGGAAAATGTGAAATTGTCCATTTCGGCAGGAAGAATAAAAGAGAAGCATATTATCTAAGTGGTGAGAGATTGCAGAGCTCGGAGATGCAGAGGGATCTGGATGTCCTAGTGCATGAATCGCAAAAGATTAGTATGCAGGTACAGCACGTAATTAGGAAAGCTAATAGAATGTTATTGTTTATCACGAGGGGAATTGAATACAAAAGAAGGGAGATTATGCTTCAGTTATACAGGGCATTGGTGAGACCATATCTGCAGTACTGTGTACAGTACTGGTCTCCTTATTTAAGGAAGGATGTAAATGCATTGCAAGTAGTTCAGAGAAGGTTTACTAGATTAATACCTGGAATGGGTGGGTTGTCTTATGAGGAACGGTTGGACAGCCCAGGCTTGTATCCGCTGGAGTTTAGGAGAGTGAAAGGTGACTTGATTGAAACATATAAGATCCTGAGGGGTCTTGATAGGGTGGATGTGGAAAGGATATTTCCCCTGTGGGAGAATGTAGAACTCAGGGTCACTGTTTAAAAATAAAGGGTCTCCCATTTAAGACAGAGATGAGGGGAAATTTTTTCTCGGAGGGTCATGAGTCTTTGGAATTCTCTTCCTCAAAAGGCAGTGGAAGCAGTCTTTGAATATTTTTAAGGCAGAGGAAGATAGATTCTTGATAAGCAAGGGGGTGAAAGGTTATTTGGGGGTAGGTGGGAATGTGGAGTTGAGGTTACAATCAGATCAGCCATGATCTTGTTGAATGGCAGAGCAGGCTCGAGGGGCTGAGTGGCCTACTGCTGCTCCTAATTCATATATTCGTAAAATTCAAACTAGGTCATTCAAGGGTGATATCAGGAAGCACTTCATCACACAAAGGCTAGTGGAATCTGGAATTCTCTTCTCCAAAAAGCTGAATGTTAATTGGAGCTTCAAGACTGAGATTGATAGATTCAAGGATCTAGAGCAAATAGGTAAATGGATTTGAGAAACAGATCAGCCATGATCTAATTGAAATGGTGGAGCAGGCTTGAGGGGCTCAAAGTGACTTCTCCTGTTCCACTGTGCTGTGTTAGCAACAAGGCAGGTTTTTCAATGATTTGACTGCTATTTGTGTGTCTGGACTAGTGTGTGGTGAAAAATCTGGTCAGAACCACACAAGCAGAAGCTGGGTCTCCTGAGTGTCAGGGTCCAGTGACACCTTGGGGTGTTGAATGTTTCTGCCCCAGCACAATATCTAGAAACATACTGAGAACTGAACCCAATAGTGCGCCACCTTATTCCAGCCAGGGGAGTCTCCCCAACTTCGCTTCTTCTGGTATCTGCCCTAAAGCCCACACACTACTCCAGCTATAGGAGATGCAGCATGTGCAAACAGCTCTGTGTTTGCATGCTGCCCAGTGTTGGAGCCGTGCCTGAAAGGCTGAGTGAACCTTACAAATCACAGCCAGAGTTACTCTGAGCTCTGTAATATGCAGAATGCTTTTTTAAAATTTATTAGGCTCTTGATATTTGCCTCATTTGATATCAATCAAGTGTTAATTCACTGCCAGTTTCTTTTATGTCAATTCCCTGATCCATTCCCCATAGAAAAGGGAGAGAGGGAGCATGAGTGGAATGTTCCGAGCCCTTTGGGAACAAGCTGGGAGGCAGGAAGACTAGCAAAATGGTACAGGAAGGCGTCGGGAGATATCTCCAATGTCTTCCTACACCATGCCATTTTGCCAGCTGTGGAAAGGTTAGTGGCTTGGAAATAGCCAGGAAGCCAGTAGAGCCACTTACGTGGCCAGTTAAGGGCTATTTCCCCCTCCATAGGCATATTGTCCAAGTTGGGAGGGCTTGTCGCCATGTGGGGAACCCGCTGGCTGACACCTGGTGGGGGGGGGGTGCCCTCCTTTATGGGCACTCCATGGCCCACAGAGGCCCCTGGCGGCAATAGCACCATCAACACTCTGTGACCCCCACCCACCCCGATTGCCAGAGCCTGCCTGCCTGTCTCTGGCATCCCCCAACCCCACTTGCCAGCCCTTTAGACCGCCTGGCCATTGGGGAACCCTCCTTTCAGCTGCTTATTTGGCTGCCACCGGCAAAATATTGCCCCAGGTCCCGCAGCCTGCCAAAGCCGGGTCACTTCCCACTTTCAGTCCCGGTGGCAGGACTTCAACCATCTCCATAACATTGGTCTGTGTTGCAGCTTAACTGCCAATCCTGAAGCTATTGTTTGAACTGTGACCTGACCAGGCTTGCCCAGAATCTCAGTGCTGTTTGCTGCAGATCACAAGAGCCATGTGCTGCTTGAGCAGGACCTTGCTGTACCTCACACTGTCCTACATTACTGCAGTATTTCTCTGCCTGGCATGTTCTGCATTACTGCACAAAGAAAATAAATTAAGTGAATTTCGAAGTTTGTGATGGGAAAATCCAACTCAACAGTATGTGTCATGAGGGTTTCATTTCTAGACCTTTATCAGTTTTCAGTTTAAAATAAAATCAAGTGGTTAGTAGTTATTTCATTATAATTGAGCATAATATTCTGATAATTTATCATTTAAAGTAGAATTCAGAATTTGAAATCTCTGTGGTTTATCATGAACAACTTAATATTCCCACTTGATACAGTAAACAAGAAGTTAGGATGTGAGGTGTGGGTTTGAGAAAAGGTGAAAAATGGTTAGATCAGATTCTGAAACTGCCCAAGCATAGTTATATCAGACTCCGCACAGGTGTTACTACACTGTCAATCTTCAAACCCCTCACCCCCTCAAATAATGTACAGACACACGAGTAAAGTTTAAACAATATGTTTCACATCACTTCTAGTGCACCAACATCATGTACATTTCCATGATGAACTGTGTCTATCAGCCCGATGATTTCACTCTGGACTTTCCTCATTGCAAGGAGCCTGAATCAGTTATAATGTGTTGAAGATAAAGTTGCTGTTTAATTCAGTTCTTTGAAGCCAGATGTTTCTGGTAGCATTTGAAGATGAAATATTGTCCAGGACAGGAATATCGGGAATGCAGCCCTAGGGGAACACACTCGGCATTGGCGCATACGCTGTGAGGGAGCTGAATTAACCCCTACCTGTGTAAGGAGTTATTGAGTTTACTGTTAGTATATTTTTGGATGCCTGTAGTCTGCCTAGGATTTTGCACAAGGGTTAATCCAGAGCCATTGAGTATTAAGGTATCTTCATGTGTTTGTGGGCACGATGCAGGCTTGTGTTGATTGCTGCTGTAGTCAGTTGGGCTCTTAGAAATCATAGAAGGTTGACGGCACAGAAAGAGGCCACTTGGCCCATTGTGTCTGTGCCAGCTGAAAAACGAGCTACCCAGTCTAATCCCATCTTCCAACATTTGGAACGTAACCCTGCAGGTTATGGCACTTGAGGTGCATATCCAAACACCTTTTAAATGAGTTGAGGGTTTCTGCCTCTACTCCCCTTTCAAGCAGTGAGTTCTAGACTCCCATCCTTTGGGTGTAAAATCTTTCCTCATCTCCCCTCTAATCTTTCTACCAATCACTTTAAATCTATGCCCCCCTCATCACTGATCTCTCTGCTAAGGTGAATAGACCCTTCACCTCCACTCTATCCAGGCCTCTCAAAATGTTGTACATTTCAATCACATCTCACCTCAGCCTTCTCTGTTCCAAGGAGAACAACTCCAGCCTATCCAATCTTTCCTCATAGCTGCATTTTTCCAGTCCCAACAACATCCTCATAAATCTCCTCTGTACCCTCTCTAGTGCAATTACATCCTTTCTGTAATGAGATGACCAAAACTGCACACAGTACTCAAGTTTTGGCCTAACCAATGAGTTATACAGTTCCAGCATAACCTCCTTGCTCTTGTATTCTATACCTCAGCTAATAAAGAAAAGGATTCCATATGCCTTCTTAACCACCTTATCGACCTGTCCTGCTACCTTCAGGAATCTGTGGGCATTCACTCCAAGGTCATAAGAACACAAGAAGTAGGAGCAGGGGTAGGCCATTCAGCCCCTCAAGCCTGCCCCACCATTCAATAAGATTGTGGCTGATCTGTCCCAGGCCTCACCTCCTCTACACCTCTCTGTATCCTCCCATTAATCATATATTCCTTTGCCTTGTTTGACCTCCCCAAATGCATCACCTTACACTTCGGGTTGAATTCCATTTGCCACTTTTCTGTGCACCTGACCAGTCCATTGATATCTTCCTGCAGCCGACAGCTATCCTCATCGCTATGTACCACACGGCCAATCTTTGTGTCGTCCGCTGACTTCTTTACCATGCCCACTACATTTATGTCCAAATCGTTATTTGCCACAAAAAGCAGGGGACCCTGCACTGAGCCCTGCGGAACACCATTGGAAACAGCCCTCCAGTCGCAAAAACACCCGTCAACAATTACCCTTAGTTTCCTGCCACTGAGCCAATTTTGTATCCACCTTGCTATATTTCCCTGGATCCCATGGGCTTTTATTTTTTTAACCAGTCTGCCAAGTGGGACCTTGTCAAAAGCCTTGCTAAAATCCATGTAGACCATACTAACTGCACAACCCTCATCTATCTTCCTTGTTACTTCTTCAAAAGATTCAATCAAGTTGGTCAAACAAGATCTTCCCTGAACAAATCCATGCAGACAATCCTTGATTAATCTCTGCCCTTCTAAGTGACAGTTTATCCTGTCTGTCAGAATTGATTCCAATAATTTGCCCGCTACTGAGATTAGACTGACTGGCCTGTAATTATTCGATCTATCCCTCGCTCCCTTTTTAAACAAAGGTTCCTGCTCATCCTGGAGTTGATGAACTGGGTTATTGTCTGACGCACAGTCCACTCAGGCTGTGACACTTCCAGTGAGGTCATGAGTCTTAGGTACCCCTTGTAACTATAAATTGCTGTATTATTCAAAGTAATCTTGGTGTGCAAATGCTTTATTCAGAAGTTCTGCTCATTTATCTTTAGTGAGCAATTTGGTGAGCGTAAAAATCTGATCTTAGGTGTTTGTGGAGGAGTTGAGATCGTGACAAGGTCAAGCTTTTGCTCATAGATATCCAGTATCCTATTTGTAATCTTTTAGTTAGTTAGTTAGCGATACAGCACTGAAACAGGCCCTCCGGCCCACCAAGTCTGTGCCGACCATCAACCACCCATTTATACTAATCCTACACTAATTCCATATTCCTACCACATCCCCACCTGTCACTATATTTCCCTACCACCTACCTATACTAGTGACAATTTTTAATGGCCAATTTACCTATCAACCTGCAAGTCTTTGGCATGTGGGAGGAAACCAGAGCACCCGGAGAAAACCCATGCAGACACAGGGAGAACTTGCAAACGCCACACAGGCAGCACCCAGAATTGAACCCGGGTCGCTGGAGTTGTGAGGTTGCGGTGCTAACCACTGTGCCGCCCTTTCTTCAGGGAGGGGTGGGAGAGGTCGTTTGTGTAATCAGCAAAGGGCTATAATCAGAAGCTAAGGGCTTAACCCACAAGGGGAATATTGAGAGCTGTGTGTATAATCGAGTAAATAGTTTACTGGGGCCAAACTACAGTGCTTGAAATTGTTGATGTGACATCTGGAATATTCTGAAATGGGTGTCAACACAAACATTATGTACAAGGATGAGGGGGCACAGATTTCAGATTTTAGCCAAAAGATGCAGGGGGCTGTGAGGAAGAAGATTTTTACTCTTCAAGTGGTAATGACCTGGAACTTGTTGCCTGTGAGGGTGGTGATGAATGATTTCAAAAGGCAATTCAATGGACACTTGAGCGAAATAAATAAATGACTATAACTGTATAAGAACATCATCTCACAAACAAGCATTTAAAAAGACAAATCCGAGTGAGTGTCCTAGCACTGTGTTGGTCAAATACATTGCACTGGGAAATGAAGAAAAGAACTTGCGTGATCTCAGGATGGTCCAAAATGTTTTCCAATCAATGGATTTCTTTTACATTGCAGTGGCTGTTGTGTAGGCACTGGGGAGTGGGATGGATCACTGAACACCCTCTATAGCAAGTGTCCTCTTTGGATATGGGAGTGGCGGCAGAGGAAAGAGTAATTCTGGTAACTACAGACCAGTCATCCTAGCATCAGTGATGGGGAAACTTAAGAGACAATAACCTGAGATAAACTTAATTGACATTTAGAAAAGTATGGGCTAATACGTGAAACCCAGCACAGATTTGGTAAATGAAAATAATGTTTGATTAACTTGGTTGTGTTCTTTGAAGTAAGGGAGAGAGTTATTGAGGGTATGGCTGATGTGTGTATGGGCTTTCAGAAGGTGTTTGATAAAGTACCACTTAATAGACTTGTCAGCAAAATTAAATCCCATGGGATTAAAGGACAGTGCGTACAGACATGATCACCACAGTATAGGAAAGATGTGATTGCACTAGAAAGGGTACAGAGCAGATTTACGAGGATGTTGCCTGGACTGGAATATTAGTTATCAGGAAAGATTGGATAGACTTTGGAACAGAGGAGGCTGAAAGGAGACATAATTGAAGTGTATAAAATGAAGAGGGGTCTAGATAAAGTGGATAGGAAAGCCCTGTTCCCCTTGATTTGAAGGGTCCATAACCAGGAGGCATGGATTTATGGTAAGAGGTAGGAGGTTCAGAGGCAATTTGAGGGGAAACTTGTTCACCCAGAGAGTGATGGGGATCTGGAAAACTCTGCCTGAAAGGATGGTGAGGGCAGAAACCCTTATAACATTTAAAAAGTCCTTAGATATGCACCTGAAGTGCTGTAACCTACAAGGCTTTGCACCAAGAGTTGGAAAGTGGGATTAGGCTGGATGGCTCCTTGTCCGCCAGCACAGACACAATGGACCAAATGGCCTCCTCCTGTACTGTAAATTTCTTATGATTCATGGCAGCTTGGATACAAAATTGGCTAAGGGACAGAAAGCAGAGAGTAGTTGTGAATGGTTGTTTTTCAGACTAGAGGAAAGTCATAGTTATTTACGGCACAGAAGGAGGCCATTCGGCCTATCAAGTCCAAGATGTGGTATACACAGTGCTGTTCTCCAGGCGTCGGTGTTGGGATCACTGCTCCCTTTGATTTATTTTAATGACCTGTTCTTGGGTGTACAGGGTATAATTTCAGAGATTTGCAGATGACACAAAACTCAGAAATATAGCAAATGGTAAGGAGGACAGTAACAAACTTCCGGAGGACATAGTCTGGTGAAATGGGCAGACACATGGCAGGTGAAATTTAACAGAGAAGTGTGTAGGGACACCTTTTGGTAGGAAGATTGAGGAGCGACCGTACTAAATGGTACCATTTTAATGGGTGCAGGGACAGAGGCGCCTGGGGGTATATGTACTGTTATGAACAGGTGAGAAAGCGGCCTAGGGGTCCCTCTCGGCCTTCACCTGGTCTTACTGTAACAGGATTTAATTTTTAAAACACCGTGTTTTTAGCTCCCCTTGGTGAATCCTTGTTCACCGCTTTCCAATTATAAGGCAAAGAAACCAGCACAAACAGGCTTTCTTAGGTTTAAAGAAAACAGGTTGAAATTTATTAAACTTAAACTCTAATTCGGTTAACGCCTACAGATACACGACACGCCCACACTAGCATGCATACGCGATACACTAATGCAGATAGAGACAGAAAAAAGAAGAAAAATAGTGGAAAAGTTTGAGGCAATCTCTGAAGAGGGTTTTTATTATGGTTCTTAGAGCTCACTGTAGAGTCCTTAATTGTAGGTAGATTTTGCTCTTCGTTGGGGCCTAGTATTCTTCTTAAACCTTGTTTGCTGTAGGAGACCTTTCTTGGAGTTCATGTGTTTTCAGTGGATTTGGAGTTCCATGAGAAAGAGATGGGAGCAGACAGACAGGAGAGGCTGTGCTGAGCCAGTCAGCAGAGGGCTTTCCAGTTCTGATGAAGGGTCATTGACCAGAAACGTTAACTCTGCTTCTCTCTCCACAGATGCTGCCAGACCTGCTGAGTATTTCCAGCATTACTTGTTATTATTTCAGATTTCCAGCATCTGCAGTATTTTGCTTTTATGAAAGGGCTTTTCAATCCAGGAGCAAACAGACAGTCTGAGTTCAAAACGTTTGTACAATTCAGAAAAACCCAGGTTGCCAAGCTGGTTAGTCATGTGACTAACTGGTCTGACCATATCTTGGCTCTGTGGATTGTATCATCTAGTAGGGCGTGGAATGCGCTTCCCTGCCTTCATTGTCTGGTGCTCAAAGTCCATTGTGGGTTCAATGGATAAGGGGAGGAACCTTTCTTGTCCCTATTGGTATGTAAATGTCTTCCAGCCAAGTGTCTGGCAGCCCTTGTAACAGGCCCTTTCTTCTTCCCAGCAACAATTTGAAACTTACTGTCCATGTGGTGAAATTAATATTCCTCATTCTTGGCAGGTGGGGGTCTAGCATGACAGTACACACATTTTCAAGTTCACAAGTCAAGTTGACAAGACTGTTTAAAAAAAAACATAGATTGGTACCCTTGGCTTTATTAACAGAGCAATAGAGTACAAAAGCAAATAAGTTATTACTAAACCTTTATAGATCAGTGGTTTGGTCTAGCTGAAGTATTCTGGACACCACATTTTAGGAAGGATGTAAAGACCTTGGAGAGAGAGCAGAGTAGATTTAGTAGAATGATACCAGGGATGAGGGACTTCAGTTATGTGGAGAGACTGGAGAAGCTGGGACTGTTCTTAGAGCAGAGAAGGTTGAGGGGAAATTTGATAGAGGTGTTCAAAATCATGAATGGTTTTGATAGAGTGAATAAGGAGAAATTGCCAATGACAGAAAGCAGCTCACTACCACCTTCTCAAGGGCAATTATGAATGGGCAATAAATGCTGGCCTTGCCAGCGATACATCCTATGAACAAATGGGGAAAAAAGGGTCAGTCACTAGGGGACACAGATTTAAGGTAATTGATAAAAATCAGAGGTGAAACAAGGAAACATCTTTTATGCAACAAGTTCAAAAGAGAATTGGTTAAATACTTGAAGGGGGAGAAATTACAGGGCAATGGGGAAAGAGCAGGAAGAGTGGGATTAATGGGATTGCTCTGCCATAAAAAATAGGAGCAGGAGAGTAGGCCATTCGGGCCTGTTACGCCATTCAAAAAACATCTGATCATCTAATTCAGTTCCCTGTTCCTGCTTTTTCCCCATATCCCTTGATCCCTTTGGCAGTAAGAAATACATCTATCCCCTTCTTGAATATATTTAATGACTTGGCCTCCACTGCCTTTTGCGGTAGAGAATTCCACAGGTTCACCACCCTCTGAGTGAAGAAATGTCTCCTCATCTTGGTTCTAAATGGCATAGCCCGTATCCTGAGACTGTGACCCCTGGTTCTGGACTCCCCAGCCATCGGGAACATCCTCCCTGCACCTAGCCTGTCTAGTCCTGTTAGAATTTTATAGGTTTCAATGAGATCCTCCCTCATTCTTCTAAACTCTAGTGACGTAGGTACAATGGGCCGAATGCCCTGTGCTGTATCATTCTACCAAAAACTGGCTGCTGATTACTGAATTAGCAAACTGCTTGCTGATGTGCTGCTTGCATTTGGTTGTAATTCTCCCTGCTCCATCCAGCCAATACCTAAATGTGTCGTACCTGTCAGCGCAGAAGCTGGCAGATTGATGTGTCACACCAGCTTTTCCCCTCTTCACACACACCTGGTTACAATGTGCTGTACAAAACTGCCTCCCTGGAACTGTATTCTTTACAGTGACTGACTGGTGCAGTCAGACATCAGCTGGGCTGCTACTCTCACCTTCTGTGAGAGTTTGTTGTAGAGACTGTCACTTTGTAGTTTATCCAGAAAATATTTCTGTGTATCCACTGGCAGGGTGATACAGTACTGCCTGTATTGTACTGCACTGCCAGAGGTTCAGCTATGCAGAGCACTACCTTGCACTGCATTTCCTCAAGAGCCAATATGATATGTACCATACAACATAGAGCAGAGCAGCGTGTGCCTTTAACCCAGATGCTGTGGATAATACCGCAGTATCCAGTTAGAAATAGTGGAAGTGTGATTAATTTCTCACCCTTCCTGTGGTATTTTTGTATTTCTTTCCTTTCAGCCGTTTTGAGTTCACTGCAGTCCCAACGTGTAATGCTGATTTCATTTGTACAGTTTAGACCTATCATTGTAAGTTATTTGATCTGCAGAGGATTGATCTAAATTCAGGGGCCTTTATCAATAAATGATCATTGCTACAAACAATCCTAAGCCACAGTTAGAAATCCACAGTGGAATTCTGTCCCTAAAATACCAAATGAGATTGCTTCTGTTTGCTGAGTGTTGAGAATTGGAAAAGATTCTTGTGCTGATATCTCTGAATTGTTTACAGGGAGTATTTTTTAAAACTGTTCAAAGGATTACAATAAAGGAATCATGAGGCAGCCTTGAATAGAAGGTTTAACATCATGTGGTGTTAATTTTTGATCCAGATTTACTTTAGGTTGTGGGAAGACATGAGGAGATTTACAGATAGCCTAGAATTGAATAATTTAAAAGCTTTTTTCCATCTCCATCTCATTATAAGAAAAAAACATTAGTACCAAACTTGTCACTAGAACTTATGATCTTTGTGAAAGGATGTTTATGAAAATGGAGCAGAACAGTTCAAACCTCACACAGATGCTCAGGTATTAGAAGGTGATTCATTAACCTCCAGTTTCCTCCCCTTAAGTCTAAATGTATTCCTTAATTTAACCTTTTTGAACCATTTGTACTTTCAGGATTCAGTATAATCACTTTTATCCTGAGAAATCTCAAGAAAAGAGTCTTGATAATAAAGGCTAAACGAGCGGCACTTTACAATTACATCACATTGAAATAATTCTGTGAGTTAGCAGAGGCCGAAGCTGGGATCTCCTTGTCCCCTTGCTGAATAATGGGTGTATGCACCAGAGCCTGATTGGTTCACATACTCACTCCCACCATACATACTCAGAAAATTAATTGGCAGCAAAACCTTTTTCTTTTTATAGAGATGCAGCAAAGCAGCTTCCCCCAGACTGTCATTTTAATCAGATTCCTGTCTGCAAACTTGTCAACATTTATTTATTTTTCAATGTCTTGGTTTTTATAAATAAACTTGGAAATTTTGAAGTGGATTTCAGGTATAATGCAAACCATAACTTGTACTGACCGACTGTCAAAGGATCTTCATTTTAAATTGTAAATGTTTTTTAAAGTTTATGTTTGTGTGAGGCTTCTGTCTTTGTAAATGAAATGTAATAAAAGTTCAACGGTTTTCTGCTCGCAGTCCTTTGCACCTTATTCTCACTTCCTTTCTCAAGTCTGAAAGCTGATTCTGGTGTCACATTATGACCACATACAGGTGAGCCCAGAGCAGCAAGTTTTCAGAACATAAAAGACGCAAAGAACAAAAATTTCACAATGTGGGAGCAGTCTTCGGGCACGCCTGAAGAAGATTGTTATGGACAGTGTAGAGGGAACTTTACTGATTTTTATTTCTTTGTTTAGATGAATGCCTTTATACCCCAGGCGGCTTTTATATATTATTTTTCAAGTGGGCCTTTATTCCCCAAACCCCCCTTTATATACATTTTAAATAAATAACTTTATTAAAAGTGAAGAAATTTTTTAAAAACTCAAATTAAAAATGCCATTCTGGGCATCGAGGATGCACTCCAGTCCTCGCGGTGCCCACCGCTGGCAGCAGGGCTCAAGTGTACCAACGGATACTGCATGCTCCTTCGCCAGGGCCACCCGGGCGTGAACGTAACCTCGGAAGAGGGACAGGAAATCAGGGCGGACGGATCCCTGGCCCGCAGCATGGACCTGTGAATTGCCACCCTGGCCAGGCCCAGGAGCAGACTGACAAGGAGGTTTCTTCACAGACCTCCGCACCGGGTGCCCAAAGATCAGTAGCGTGGGGCTGAGGTGCAACCAAATCTTGAGCAGCCCTTTTAAATACTCAAAGAGGGGCTGCAACCTCAGGCATTCCGTATAAACATGAAACACGGACTCCTCCAAGCTGCAGAAACTTCAGGCGCCCTGGGAGTCTGTGAACCTACTTGACAGTCTATTGCACGGGACCCTCCACTCCAGGTCCCCGATGTAAAGGGGGAGGACTTCTGCGTAGACCTTCACTGGGGTTTCCTCTCGCCGCCAGATGGTGACGCAGACCACCAGGGCATGTCCGGGTGGCAGACGAGGGCAAGGAAGTGGAGAGTGTGCAGGAGCAGCCTGTACAGGAAACCCCCTGCGTGCCGTGTGGGATGGCACAGAGGGGAATTGCTGAGAGGTGGCTCAAGTTGTGTGGGACTGGCTCCTGAGGAGGGTTTCGGGGCATAAGTCCAATAATCAGTTCCAGCTGAGCGGTGGTCAGCTCGGCCAGGTGTGTTCCACACTCCCGAGTCCCATCATCTGCAGTGAGGGACGTCCTGGGGGGTTTCAGCTACTCCTCCGCCCATCGGTCCGTTCCCAGAGCCGGACGCCCAGATTGTCGCGGTGGTCTCCTCCACCGGTGGGGAGCACCCGGACTGGAGGTGACCATGTTGCAGACGCTAAATAGATCCCAGTAAAAGACAGGCAATCCCTCAGAGAGGTACAGCTAACATTTTCCGCCAGGAGCTGCGTGTCGTCTTGGAGGCAGTGCCCCGGTGGGAAAAATACATCGCCAGCGCACGCCATCTGGGAGGACGCTCAATGTACAGGTATCTTTGCAGGGTCCGAAGGCGGAGAGTCGCAGCTTGGGTGCGGATGCACACCAGCAACTGACTGCCCTCCTCAGTCGGGAGACTCAGGACTGTGGCAGAGACCCAGTGTTTCCTCTTGCCCCAGGAGAAATCAACGAGCTTCTTCTGGATCTTGGTGGCAAATGCAGGGGGTGGGGCCAAAGTGACCAACTGGTATCACAGTCCTGGTCCAGCACCCCAGCCAAGTGATAGCTTTCGGCTCCCACTCCTGCCAGTTTGCCGACCAGCCTTCCTCAGCGGGGCTTCAGGTCACCCTTAGTGCTAAGGGATCAGATGGAGAAGAATTTGTTAAGTTTGTCCAGGATAGTTTTCTGAAGCAGTGTGTGGATGGCCCTACTAGAGAAGGGGCTACACTCGACCTCCTCTTAGGAAATGAGGATGGGCAGGTGGTTGATGTGTCAGTGGGGGAGCACTTTGGGACCAGTGACCATAACTCTATTAGCTTCAAGATAGTTATGGAAAAGGATAGGACTGGTCCTCAGGTTAAATTGGGGGAAAGCTGATTTCGATGTCATCAGACAGGAACTCCCAAAAGTTGAATGGGAGAGGCTGTTTACAGGTAAAGGGACGTCTGGCAAGTGGGAGGCTTTTAAAAGTGAGATAGGAAGAGTTCAGGGCCGGCATGTTCCTGTTAGATGGAAGGGCAAGGCTGGCAAGTTTAGGGAACCTTGGTTGACGAGGGATATTGAGGGTCTGGTCAGGACAAAGAAGGAGGCATATGTCGGGTAGACGCAGCTGGGATCAAGTGAGTCCCTCGAGGAGTATAGAGGATGAAGGACTACACTTAAGAAGGAAATTAGGAGGGCGAAAAGGGGCCATGAGATTTCCCTGGCAGATAAGGTAAAGGAGAATCCGAAAAGATTCGATAAGTATATTAAGAGTAAAAGGGTAGCTAGGGAGAGAGTAGGTCCCCTTAAGGATCAGTGTGGCAATCTATGTGTGGAGTCATGGGAAATGGGCGAGGTCTTAAATGAATACTTCTCGTCCGTATTTACCGTGGAGAAGGTCATGGAAGCTAGTGAGTTCAAGGGAGGGAACACTGATATCCTGGAGCATATCAACATTACAAAGGAGGAGGTGTTGGAGGTTTTGAAGCACACTAAGGTGGATAAATCCCCAGGGCCTGGCCAGGTGTATCCTAGGATGCAATGGGAAGCAAGGGAGGAGATTGCTGGGGCCCTGGCAGAGATTTTTGTATCATCGTTAGCCACGGGTGAGGTACCGGAAGACTGGAGGATAGCTAATGTTGTGCCTTTATTTAAGGGCAGCAGGGATAAGCCAGGGAACTACAGGCCGGTGAGCCTTACATCAGTGGTGGGAAAGTTATTGGAAGGGATTCTGAGAGATAGGATTTATATGCATCTGGAAAGGCTTGGTCTGACTAGGGATAGTCAGCATAGCTTTGTGCGTGGGAAATCATGTCTCACGAATTTGATTGAGTTTTTTGAGGAGGTGACCAAGAGGATTGACGAGGGCAGGGCAATGGACGTTGTCTACATGGACTTTAGCAAGGCCTTCGACAAGGTCCCACATGGTAGGCTGGTCCAGAAGGTTTGAACACATGGGATCCAGGGTGAGCTAGCAAATTGGATACAAACTTGGCTCGGTGATGGGAGGCCGAGGGTGGTAGTGGAGGGTTGTTGTACAGATTGGAGGCCGGTGACCAGTGGTGTGCTGCAGGGATCAGTGCTGGGCCCTCTGTTTGTCATATATATTAATGACTTGGATGTGAATGTAGGGGGCATGATTAGTAAGTTTGCAGATGACACCAAAATTAGTGGTATAGTGGACAGTGAAGAAGGTTGTCTAAGGTTACAACAGGATATAGATCAACTGGGAAAGTGGGCAAGGGATTGGCAAATGGAATTTAATGCAGACAAGTGTGAAGTGATGCATTTTCGGAAGTTAAACCAGGGTAGGACATATACAGTGAATGGCAGGGCCCTGGGGAGTGTTGTTGAGCAGAGAGACCTTGGGGTGCAAGTACATAGTTCCCTGAAAGTGGCAACACAGGTAGACAGGGTGGTGAAGAAGGCGTATGGCATGCTTGCCTTCATCGGCCGAGGCATTGAGTACAAGAGTTGGGACGTCATGTTACAGTTGTACATAACAGGTATGTCCTGTACACAGAAAGCAGGACATATCCAACCCGGCCAACTACCGCCCCATCAGCCTACTCTCAATCATCAGTAAAGTGATGGAAGGTGTCATCAACAGTGCCATCAAGCGGCACTTGCTTAGCAATAACCTGCTCAGTGATGCTCAGTTTGGGCTCCGCCAGGGCCACTCAGCTCCTGACCTCATTACAGCCTTGGTTCAAACATGGACAAAAGAGCTGAACTCAAGAGGTGAGGTGAGAATGACTGCCCTTGACATCAAGGCAGCATTTGACCGAGTATGGCATCAAGGAGCCCGAGCAAGACTGGAGTCAATGGGAATCAGGGGGAAAACCCTCCGCTGGCCGGAGTCATACCTAGCGCAAAGGAAGATGGTTGTGGCTGTTGGAGATCAATCATCTGAGCTCCAGGACATCACTGCAGGAGTTCCTCAGGGTAGTGTCCTAGGCCCAACTATCTTCAGCTGCTTCATCAATGGCCTTCCTTCAATCATAAGGTCAGAAGTCGGGATGTTCGCTGATGATTGCACAATGTTCAACACCATTCGCGACTCCTCAGATACTGAAGCAGTCCGTGTAGAAATGCAGCAAGACCTGGACAATATCCAGGCTTGGGCTGATAAGTGGCAAGTAACATTCGCGCCACACAAGTGCCAGGCAATGACCATCTCCAACAAGAGAGAATCTAACCATCTCCCCTTAACATTCAATGGCATTACCATCGCTGAATCCCCCACTATCAACATCCTGGGGGCTACCATTGACCGAAAACTGAACTGGAGTAGCCATATAAATACCGTGGCTACAAGAGCAGGTCAGAGGCTAGGAATCCTGAGGCGAGTAACTCACCTCCTGACTCCCAAAAACCTGTCCACAATCTACAAGGCACAAGTCAGGAGTGTGATGGAATACTCTCCACTTGCCTGGATGGGTGCAGCTCCAACAACACTCAAGAAGCTCGACACCATCCAGGACAAAGCAGCCCGCTTGATTGGGACCCCATCTACAAACATTCACTCCCTCCACCACTGACGCACAGTGGCAGCAGTGTGTACCATCTACAAGATGCACTGCAGCAACGCACCAAGGCTCCTTAGACAGCACCTTCCAAACCCGTGACCTCTACCAACTAGAAGGACAAGGACAGCAGATGCATGGGAACATCACCACCTGAAAGTTCCCGTCCAAGTCACACACCATCCTGACTTGAAACTATGTCACTGTTCCTTCACTGTCACTGGGTCAAAATCCTGGAACTCCCTTCCTAACAGCACTGTGGGTGTACCTACCTCACATGGACTGCAGCGGTTCAAGAAGGCAGCTCACCACCACCTTCTCCAGGGCAATTAGGGATGGGCAATAAATGCTGGCCTGGCCAGTGACGCCCACATCCCATGAATGAATTTTAAAAAAACTTTGGTTAGGCCACATTTGGAGTACTGTGTGCAGTTCTGGTCGCCGCACTACAGGAAAGATGTGATTAAGCTAGAGAGGGTGCAGAAAAGATTCACAAGGATGTTGCCTGGTTTGGAGAGCTTGAGTTATAAAGAGAGATTGGATAGGCTGGGTCTGTTTTCCCTGGAGCGAAGGGGACATGATAGAGGTATATAAAATTATGAGAGGCATAGATAGGTTAGATAGCCAGAGTCTGTTTCCCATGGTCGGGGTGACTAAAACTAGATTTAAGGTGAGAGGGAGGAGGTTTAAAGGGGATCAAAGGGGTAAATTTTTCACACAAAGAATAGTGGGTATCTGGAATGAGCTGCCAGAGGAGGTGGTGGAGGCAGGAACAGTAGCGACATTTAAGAGGCATCTGGACAGGTACTTGAATGAGCAAGGCATAGAGGGATATGGAATTAATGCAGGCAGGTGGGATTACTATAGATAGGCATTATGGTCGGCCTGGACACGAAGGGCCGAAGGGCCTGTTTCTATGCTGTACAACTCTATGACTCTAAGGTGGACTCCCAGATAGAGGAGGTGCGTGGTGCTCCACGCAAAAGGTGTCAACTCCTCCAGCAGGGAGTCCACCCACCACTGACCTACCAGGAGTCCGGAACATTTCTCCCAATTGATACTTGCGGAAGACGCGGCAGAAACGGTCTGCTGGCACTCGCGTATCCTCCGCAAGTCAACAGGATCTGTGAGCGTGAGGAGCAGGTCATCGGCGTAAGCAGAGAAGACAACCCGCATGGCCGGCCCTCACAGAGTCAAAACCGTCAACTTGCTGCGAAGCAGGCACAGGAAGAGCTCCACGCATATGCTATGCAATTGGCCAGACATGGGGCATCACTGACGCACTCCTCTCCCAAAGCGAAGGGGCGCAGTTAAGGACCCGCTAACTTTAACCAGACACTCTGCGGCGGTGTAGATACGCAGACCCGGGCCACATAATGTGGCCGGAGTTTGAACATGGGCAGAGGCCCGAAAAGGTATTCGTGATCCACCCTGTCGAACGCCTTCTCTTGATCGAGAGAGAGAAAAGCGAACGACAGACCAGTCCTCTGGGAAAGATGGATCAGGTCCCGGACCAAGTGGATATTGTCCTGGATGGACCTGCCCGGGACCGTGTAGGACTGGTCGGGGTGGATCATGTGGGCCAGCACGGAGCCCAGGCAAAGATCTTATAATCCGTGCTGAGGAGGGAGACCAGACGCCAGTTTTTAAGCAGGCGGAGATCGCCCCATTCGGCAGCAGGACGATGACCGCCCTGCGCCACAAGAGGGACATCTCCCCGGTCGCCAGGCTTTCCCCCAGGACCCGCGTGTAATCATTCCCCAGGACGTCCCAGAACATCCTGAGGAACTCCACGGTCAACCCATCCAGCCCTGGGGATTTGCCCCTCAAGAGCTGGTGGAGGGCGCCAGTCAGCTCCGTTAACGTGAGCGGAGCCTCCAACCCTTCAGTGCCCTCCGGGCTGACCTGCGGCAGGTCCTCCCACAAAACTCTGCGCGCGTCCTCACTGGACGGATCCGGAGAGAACAACGCACTGTAGTAAGTACGGACCAGGAGGCCCATTCCCTCCGGATCCATGACGGAGGATCCGTCGTTGGCCAGCAGCTCAATGAGGACCCCCCGCCATTTTTCCAGCGAGTAGAAGAAGGGTGAGGCACGATCCAAATCTTCCAGGATCTGGATCCGCGACCTCACGTACGTGCCTCGGAACCCTATGAGCTGCAGGTCCCTCAGCGCGCCCTTCTTCTCTTTGTACGCCTGCCACAGGGCCGGGTCCACGACGGCATGACCGAGTCAGGACTCCTCTCCAGGTGGCAGACTTCAGCTTCCCGCTTCTTGGTCGACCCCTTCGCGTACTCCTGACAGAAGATGTGGATGTGAGTCTTGCCCACATCCCACCATAGCCTCAAGGAGGGGAAGCCCCCCTGCTTCCTTCTCCAGTCGGCCTAGAATCGACGGAACGAGTCCCAAAATCGCTCGTCCTCCAGCAGCCGGTTGTTAAAGTGCCAGTACGCGGACCCCGCCCGCGTGCGGAGCGGAGTGAACTCCGCCCACACCAGGTGGTGGTCCGAGCACGGCACCAGCCGCATGGAGGCCGCCGAGACGCGGGAGACGTACGCCTGCGAAAAGTAGAGGCGGTCGATTCGGGACCCTCCTCCTCCAGACCTCCATGTGAAGGCGCTGGAGTCGGGATGGAGATTCCGCCAGACGTCCAACAAGTTAAGGGAGCTGATCAGTCCCCTCAACTTCTCCACCGACGCTTGGCCGCGCTGGGGACCGGAGCGATCCCCTACCTCGAGGGTGCAGTTAAAATCCCCCCCCCGAGGATGATGCACTCGCCGCTATCGATGGAGCTCAAGAGAGTGGACACTTCTTCAAAGAAGCGCGCTTGCAACGCCCCGGGCCTGGGCGCGTACACGTTCACAAAGTGGAGCGGCACGCTACCCAGGCGAACGGCGAGGTGGAGCAATCGGCCCGGCACTAGCTCCTTGACCCCCAAGATCTCCGGCTGAAAAGTCGGGGCCAACAAGATAGCCACCCCACTAGAAATAGGGGTGAGGTGACTCATGTAGACCCCACCCTGTCACTCCAGGAGCCAGGTGGCTTCGTCTCCCGGAACAGTGTGGGTTTCCTGCAGAAAGCTCACCGCGTATCTCCCTTCCCTGAGGACTGAGAGATTGTGAAATCTGCGGTGAGACCCCTCTGCTGTCGTTGATGTTGAGGCTGGCTATGGTTATCTTCATGTCAAAGGTACTTAAAACCCGTCACCAACAGCTCACTGTGAGGAGGGAGTGGAAGTGCACCTGGCCTTCCACTCCCCCAGCAACCCATTGAGGAACACATTAAAACGGCGCCTCTCAACCAGTTTCATGCCCGCGCGCTTGCCCGGACTGTTCTTGAGGGCGGCACGGACGGACTGGATGATCAGCGCCAGACTCAACCAACGGCCGTGGGCCAGCTGAACTTTATTGCGGCAACCCCTGCAAGCCGCGAGGAAATCCCGGAGTTCCGCCGTGGGGATGAGAGGAGACTCGGTGGGAGGCACGAGGGACTCCACCACCTCACTGGTGATGAAATCAAGGTCGTCCTCCGTGCCCCGCACCGAATCCCCATCCTCCTCCGGGTCGTCACCGCCAGCGGCCGACACATCCACCACACTCTGTGGGGCGGACGTCCCGGCCGCGCCAGCTGGTCCCGCCTCCGTCACGATCCCACCCCCAGGATCGATGGCGGAGGAGTCTTCTCTGGGTTCTACAATGCACCTAGAGCCTGTGGGTGCCAGCGGTTCAGGACCCCCCTCCACCCCCGTCCCCAGGCCAATGACTGGTCCAGGGGAGACAGAAGTTCCCGTCTCTGGAAATCCAGCCGGTGCTGAGACCGTAGGTGGAGAGAGGAGGCCATCTCCCGCTCCGCCAGCACCCACAGGCCCAGCACATGGGGCAGCATTCTCGGTTATAACCGGGTCGGGTGTCTCCTGGTGGTGAGTGGATTCTGGCAGGGAGGGCCGACCCTTTGGGGCCTCGCCCTCCCCTTCACTCAGGGAACCCGACCCAGTAGCAGTGGCGGAATGGACGGTTTCCCCAGGCTCCCCCACCACAAGCAGGGCCCCACTTACTCCTTCAGGAGGGGCCTCATGTACTGGGGCCTCCCCCTCCCCTCCATCCTGAGGAATAGGGAGCTCCTGCCCAGACTTTGTAGCTTTGGTGGTGGCAGTAGGGGAAACCTGGGGACCCGAAACAGGAGACAGCTCCCCTCCAACAGATGGGCCCCGTATCTCAGGGCCCTGTGTTAGCTCTGTGGAGGGGTGCCTTCTCCTCTTTTTCCCAGTTGGGTCCGGAGGCTCAGAGACCTCCATGTCATCAGAGGCCTCCGCCTCCGCACTCTTTTTTTATTCACCCTGGGCCTGAGCCCAGCCCTGGGACAAGTTGACTCCCCTAGATCGGGCTTTGTGCTGAGCTCAGACTCGGGTTGTGTCAATATGTCCAGGGAATGCGCCTCTCGATGTTTATTTTTCCTCTGCACCTTTCTTCCACTTGGACGGTCACCCCCCCTCCCTGCCGGAGGCCATGAAAACCACAGCCTCCGGTACCGACTGAATGGTATCTGGTGGAGGTGTAGGGGGGGTGGGAGGAGGTGCAGCAGTGCCACCCTGGGCCACCGAGTTGGAGTTGGCAGCCAGGAGGTTGGGGCAGTTCTTACAAACATGCCCCACCCCCTTACAGACATGGCACCGCACCCCATCCAAGGTCCAGAAGACGCGGTAGGCCGTCCCCTGGAACTCTACATTGAAATGGCCCTCTGTAACCTCCTCCCGCGCCAGCTGCATGAATAGCTGGCGGCGGAAGGAGTACACATGCCGGAGGCTGTTCTCCCGAAGACCGAGCGGGACTGGAGTGAGCCCCGTCTTTACCTCCCCCAGATGGTGCAGGTGGGGAAGGAGGAGCTCACCAGGAATGAAGGGCGGGACATTAGATAGAATGACGCTTTGTGCAGTGGCCTCCAGGGGGTCCACTGGCAGAAAGGTCCCGCCCACGGTGAGCCCCTTGCTCAGAGCCAGGGACACCGCCCACTCGGTCCTCAGGAAAAACACTGCCTTCCCGTACATTTTAGAGGCTGCAACAATGGCCGAAGGGCCGACAACCTCGGCCATTGCTTTCACGCATGCCTCTATAGTCATGTTCGGGTGGACGTAGCTCTTGACCCCATGCTTTGCTGTTATTAATGCAAACGGTGACGGGGCCACAGGTGCAGCTGCAGCAGCCGCAGCAGCATATGTACGGGAAGGCCCCGCCACCGGCGAAAGAGGGCTTGCCATGGGGTCTAAGAGCCACGTCCACCCCCAAGAAACAAAGCAAATTTGCACAGTTGAAACAAAAAAAAATCAAACTTTAAACAAAGTGGAGTGGGAGTAGAGGAGGATGGGGTAGGAAGGTAAAGGAAAAAGGGGGGATAGGTGACTGAGTGGAGGAAGGGAGAGAAAGGCTGAAAAGGATCTTTGATCCAACTGCCAGTTGAGGCACCTTTATAACAATTAGTCCAAAACTGTTTGTTGTCTTCCAGTTGGGGGAGGCTTCTTCGCCCGGGATGGCTGGGGCCACCCGGTACTCTCCTCTTCTGCTTTTAACAAGAAAGTCTTCACCCGGGCAACTCCAGCTGTCCCGAGCAGGCAGTTGGGGTGGGGAGGGAGCTCCCTGTGTGCAAACACCAATACAAATACAAGGGCCCCCTACTGGATTTGGCAGCCCCACCCCTGAGTCTTCAGGCCTCTTCTCTCTCCCCCAAACAGTTCACATTTAGAGTCTTTCAGCTGCCCTGACACCCACCTCTCCAAAACAATTACAGCCTTCCTCGATGGTTTCAATCCACTCTGCAGTTGCTGCAGCACAGGTGCAGCTGCTCCCCCTGATTGCAGACAGGAAGTGCTCCAAATTGCCCAGCCAATCCCCGTGCTGTACCCGTCCTGGGAGTGTTTGATGGGGATAGTGTCGAGGGAGCTTTACTCTGGATCATGTTCTGTTTTTTTTAAATCGACCAGTTGCACATTATCTATACCAAGCTGATTCTCCAGTGGTAGCTGTTTCCCATGTTTTTTTCCCCACTGTCTGTGGAGCCAAGGCCTCAGGTTGTTTAGTCCTCCCCTGGTGGCCTGTCTGAGATTTACAAATTGCCACAGGGAATGGTGAACACAGGAAGAATTGATCGACTGCACTGGGTTAGACCCTGACCATTTGCCTCACAACTCTCAGTAAAAATCCATCGCAGCTAATGAGATGAAGGCTTCCCCTCGCTGTCGGTAACAGAGCACTATCACCAGTTAATTTGAAACAATCACAACTTGAGTTCCAGGTCCCAGAGGTGGGAAGTGGAAGTATTCCATATTACTCTAGTAGGATACAACTGGGACATGTCGTTGGGACAGGGTAAACGGAGCTTTACTCTGTATCTAACTTATGCTGTGTCTGCCATAGGAGTGTTTGTTGGAACGATGTAAAGCTGGGTTGTCCAACATAATAGCCTGCGGGCCAGAATCCCGCCCACTAAAGGTTTCTATTTGCCTGCAGAGGCAGACTTCTCTTCCTCCTCACTGCACGGTTTCTGCCCTCGGCTGATTGCTTTCAGCTTTGAATCGGAATTTCAAGCTTGGCTCAGCTTTAGCAGCAAGCGCCAGCTACAGCGGTCACCTCAGGATCAAACCCAGCATTGCTGGAATGACAGGCACCTCAGGGGTAGGATCGCACTCCCTACACATGGCTGTGCCAAGCAGAGACAGCGTTTGCAGACTGGCTGAGTAAATCACTGGAGGAGCTGAAAATAGACGAGGATGTTTGTGGGTCGTTCATCAAAGGAATCCCGCGGGAAAAGAAAAACAAGGAAAAGTCAGAAGCTCTTCAATGCATATTTATCCACATTTATGCTGAGTGCACCCCTGCCCTATTGCTATGTGGATTCAGTCTGAGCGTGTTTCCATCCTTGCTGTCTGTTATATATATTTTCTCTAGTTTATAATGTTGCTGTTTTTACACATCCCCCATTAAATTCAGAAAACATGCTTGTTTGAGTTCTGATATTACGGTAATTTGAAACATTTGTTGTAATTCTATACAATGCTGAAGTGGCTCATTCTGATACAGTGCACAAAACTGTAAATTTAGCCATGTTCCCTTCCCCAGCTGTCTAAATCATACTTGTATCAGAACAAAAAAAATCATCACTAATGAATTTATTGACGTTTAATTTTATATTCAATAGGCACAAATACAATATGCACAAAAATAATGTATGTCCTGCTGTTATTTATGTCTTCTTTTCTGAAAACTTTACATTAAAGGCAAAAAGTTTGACACATTATACAGAAATGAAAATTGTAAATGCCCCTCTTGGTGGGTCTGTAGCTTGTTTATTTACGGTACTGTTTAAAATAAATGATTTAACTTCCATTGCTCTCACCAATTTTTCTGGGAGTTTTACTGTCCATCTGTGATTGAAATTCACCATACATTGATTACTAAAATGACCATGTTTGCATAATAAACTGCTCTTTAAAAACCGATAGGGAATGTATAACTATGGAGCCATGTTGTAACTGTCTGGTCCAAAATGACAATGACATGAAGAGAGTTTTCACAGAGCATGACCTTCTGACATTTTATAGTCAGTATGTTCTCTCAGGGTCTTATCCAAATCTATCAAAACGTGCCCTTCAATTCATTGCACTGTTTGGCAGCACATATTGCTGCAAACGGCTTTTTCAAGAATGAAAAGCATCAAAGCACGATCACTCCTGACAGGTGACTTCTATCCAGAATACTCCGCATCGCTACATCAAGTGTGCGGGCAAAGACTGACTACATGTGCAAGCAAAAACAATGCCAGGTATCTCAATGAAACAATGTTCAACATAGTGATGAGAAAGTAAGTGAATAAATTAGTCTCTTCATTTAAAGCTTGTTCACAAAAATGCACTTTTTTGTTGATTAAGATAAATTTCTAATGCCTTTATCTTTGCAAAATTTGCTCACAGGCCCCCTGTGTAAGACAAAACCCTTACGCAAAATGGTTAGACACCCCTGGTATAAAGAGGGCTTAACTCTGAATCGAATTCATGCTGAATCTGCCCTGGAAGTGGTTGTGTTCTTAAAGAGTAACGGTGTGTAACTGAGTGGTAGAGTACACATAATAATCTTTATTCGCCTTATCCAGTGCCTCCTGGTACCAGTACTACATCACCAGAAGTACAGTCCCTTTGCTGAAACATGAATTTGAGGGAGGTCCCGGAGGATGGTGTTGAAGACCCTGTGACAATATTGGAAAGAGCAGGGAGCTTGGCACAACATTCCTCCCTCAGACACCACCACGTAATTCAAATTAACTAAATGTTGCTAAATGCTGGTTATAATCTGCCGAGCCACATTTTGAGTTGTTAGAGTTGTAAAATGGTGTTGTACAAATACATTGGTCTCTCCCTCCACGAATCATGCAATGCAGAAGGTCATTCGGCCCAACATGCTGGCTGCTGTACCAAACTCTTAAGAAGAAGAAACAATCTTTGCTCACTAAATGGGAGGAGTATTTATATAGTTTGCTTTTAGACATGCAGGAAAAATTATATTCCGAAAATCTTTGCAGTGAATTAAAATGCTGCATATTATGGTTTATATTTGGGTCACCTTTGATTTAGTAAATTCCATGCTGATAAAGTCCATTTAAAACCAATAATGTGCAAAAATAAGCAAGGCCATTTCGAAACGATGCATCAGTTAAAAGCTGTCAATCTGTCTGTTACTCTGGTTTGTTGCATTGTCCTTATCCACAGGTCCTGTCTGTCACTGAATACTGAGTGTTTCATTAATACTTTCTTCCCAGTGTTGTAGAAGTTTATTATCCTGGGGTTGGCATTTCTCACATGGTAAATGGGGGCATTTGAAAGTCACAACCCAGATTTCTGGAGTTCAGTTGTGGTGACATTTTGATTGGATGTAGTGACACCAGGAGTGAAACATAATTGGGGGGGAGCAAAACACCAATCTCCACAAAACAGCCAGAGACCGCACAGTGGCGCAGTGGTTAGCACCGCAGCCTCACAGCTCCAGCGACCCGGGTTCGATTCCGGGTACTGCCTGTGTGGAGTTTGTAAGTTCTCCCTGTGTCTGCGTGGGTTTTCTCCGGGTGCTCCAGTTTCCTCCCACATGCCAAAGACTTGCAGGTTGATAGGTAAATTGGCCATTATAAATTGCCCCTAGTATAGGTAGGTGGTAGGAAAATATAGGGACAGGTGGGGATGTGGTAGGAATATGGAATTAGTGTAGGATTAGTATAAATGGGTGGTTGATGGTTGGCACAGACTCGGTGGGCCGAAGGGCCTGTTTCAGTGCTGTATCTCTAAACTAAACTAAACCCTGACCCTGGTTATATGTTGAATCTTAATGGAGTTGGCAGCTGAGGGTCTGGGACGAGGGTCCTGTGTATCTTCCCATCAATATTTTGATTTGCCTCTGGAGGTGCAACTACCGTGCCCAGCACCCCTCCACCAACTGCTGACGTCAAGGGCTTGCATCAAATCCTTGCCAAACCCAACAAATGAGGCAAGATTGGCAACTGGGATTTGGTAAAATCAGGCAGGTGAAAGAATGAAAGGCGCTTCAATATCTCAAGACCTTTATAATCTGGGCACCACACTTCAGAAAAAATGTAAATGCCTTTAGAAAGTATACAGTAAAGTTTTACTAGGGAAGAGCAATGTCAGTTATGAGGAGAGGTAAGACTGTTCTCCATGGAATGGAGAAGGTTAAGAGGTGATTGAACAGAGGTTTTCAAGATAATGCATTGGTTTTAAAAGAGTTGATGGAGAAAAACAATTCCCTGTGGCGAATGGATCAATAATCAGAGATTATAGATTTAAAATCATTGGCAAAAGTGGGAAAGTGAGGAGAAATGTTTTCACTGAGTTGTTGGGGTCTGGAACCCTCTACCTGGTGTAGAAGCTGATTTGATAAATTTTAAAAGGGAGTTGGACAGGTATTTGAGGCTGAGGAACTTGCAGGGTTACAGACAAAAAGTGGGGGTGGGTGATGGGACTAAGCACAACTGCTGCAAGATCCAGTAGAGGCATGATGGGTTGAATGGCCTCCTGCTGTGCTGTAAGTTTCAATGATTCTATCTTGCACAGCTCCAACACTGACCAAAAGCAATCACAATTTTATTCAGTTCTGCTCCTCCTTTGCAATCATCTGCAAAGCATCCAATCAGATTGTACTGTTGTAATATTCACTAAACTTATCTGTTTCCTAATCACCAAAGACCTGAGTAAAGAAGAACAAAGTGAAGTTCAGCAACCAATCAATCAGCCATCTTGCGAGTGACTGGGACTTGGTTGAAAGATCGATCACTGAAGATTCATTTAAGATCTGCTCTCCCCCACCCACCCCTCCAATTTATAGAGGGTCCAATTGTTGGAGATGTTAGTTTCACAGTAAAGCTGTGGGGAAGATTCCAGAAATGTTGATTGAAAGTTTGATCAGAGGTTGTCACTTGTCAGGGTTTATAAGTTCTGAAAGCTTTTGTTGGTGCAGGAGTTCAGGTTCCATTCTTCAAAACTGGTACTGAAGTTGTGCAGGGCGGAAATCTTCTGGAATTGTGTCTGAAGGAGATAATAGCAGAGCAGTTAAAAGAAGCTGGAGGCGAGGGAGCAGAGGGTGCATAGAGGGATGGGGAGGGGTGTAGTTAACACAACACATTGGGTAGTTTGAACTACTTGCTCGCAGTCAATGACTGAATCACCACTGGCCATTGCACTGTGACACTCATCAGCTGCTTGAATAAAATAGGAGAGAAAATGGGAAAAAGCCACCTCTCCCCACGCTCCATGTTTGTTTTGGGAGAAGGATCCTGTCCCTTAGATCAGGAATGTGTGTAAGGACAGATAAATCCAGTGAGTGGGGCACAGGGAAGGCTCAGGAACACAGACTGTGGCCCTTCAGGGTCTAGTGCTGTCAACCCATTCCCAGCGTGGGAAGGAGATCAGATATGTCACATGAACAGTGGTCCTTTTCATCCCCTTCGCCCCACCAGGCTGTGTTAGCAAGAACAAGACTGAAGGAAATTCGGAACAGAGGAGTCCAATCTGTGCCTTGATCCTGTTCCTCTATTCAATGAGATCCTGGCTGATCTGTATCTTCACTCCATCTGCCTGCCTTGGTTCTATAACTCTTAATCCCCTCACCCAATAAAAATCTAACAATCTCAGTTTTGAAACTTCCAATTGACCCCCAATCTCAACAGAGTTTTGGAGGATAGAGTTCTAGATTTATGTAAAGAAGGAATGGCCTGGCTCGAATTTCAAGGTTCTGCCCCCTTGTTCTGGACTCCACTCCCATCCCCTCCCCCCACCACACCCCAACCAGAGGCAATAGTTTCTCTCTATCTCATTATCAAATTCTTTAATCATCTTTAACACCTTGATTATTTCATCCCCTAATGTTCGATATTCAAAGGACAGGGAATACAAGCCCAGTCTACGCAGATACAAGCCCAGTCTATGCAAGCTGTCCTCAGTAACCCGAGTATCAGTCTGGTTAATCTGCACTCCACCCCCTCCAAAGCCAATATCTCCTTTCCTGAGGTATAGGACGGAACACAGATCTCCAAATGGGGTCTGACTACAACTTTAGATAAGAAGCACTGTTTCCTCCATTTATATTCCAGTCCTTTTGAGATAAATGCCAATATTCCATTTGCCTTATTAATTATTTTTTGTATCTGTCCACTAGTTTTGAATGATTTGTACATTTGGACCTTTTAAACTTCTCTGCTCCTTTATAATCTGCAGTTTTTTTGTTATTTGTTTCATGGGATGTGGGCATTGTTGGCCAGGCCAGCATTTATTCCCCATCCCTATCTGTCATTGAGAAGGTGATGGTGCACTGCCTTCTTGAACCGCTGCAGTCCATGTGGGGTAGGTATACCCACAGTGCTGTTAGGAAGGGAGTTCCAGGATTTTGACCCAGCGACAGTGAAGGAATGGCGATATAGTTCCGAGTCAGGATGGTGTGTGACTTGGAGGGGAACTTGCAGGTGGTGGTGTTTCCATGCATCTGCTGCCCTTGTCCTTCTAGTTGGTAGAGGTTGCGGGTTTGGAAGGTGCTGTCGAAGGAGCCTTGGTGCATTGCTGCAGTGCATCTTGTAGATGGTACACACTGCTGCCACTGTGCGTCGGTGGTGGAGGGAGTGAATGTTTGTAGATGGGGTGCCAATCAAGCGGGCTGTTTTGTCCCGGATGGTCTCAAGCTTCTTGAGTGTTGTTGGAGCTGCACCCATCCAGGCAAGTGGAGAGTATTCCATCACACTCCTGACTTGTGCCTTGTAGATGGTGGACAGGCTTTGGGGAGTCAGGAGGTGAGTTACTCGCCGCAGGATTCCTAGCCTCTGACCTGCTTTTGTAGCCACGGTATTTATATGGCTACTCCAGTTCAGTTTCTGGTTAATGGTCACTCCTAGGATGTTGATAGTGGTGGATTCAGCGATCGTAATGCCATTGAATGTCAAGGAGAGATGGTTAGATTCTCTCTTGTTGGGGATGGTCATTGCCTGGCACTTGTGTGGCACGAATGTTATTTGCCACTTATCAGCCCAAGCCTGGATATTGTCCAGGTCTTGCTGCATGTGGACCAGGTTGATTCAGTATCTGAGAAGTTAGTTCATCACTGCATTTCCTGGTGACTTTCCCAAAGTCCCTGCGTCAGTCTGGTGTAAAAACAGTGTCCCCTCACTCCTTCCTTCGCTGTCCTTCGCCTGGTTCAATCCCTCCTTCGCTCACTCTCAACATCCCCCCACCCACCCCTTTGTTTCCCCTCACCCCTCTCACCGTTGCAGCGGTAGCGCAGATTTGCCCAGATGATATTTTCCTGCGAAAAGCAGAAGACACCCAGTCTCCCTCCACGCATCGTGGTGTCAATGATTGTCCCGGAATCCGCCACAATCTCCGGCCCTTCGTACAGGCGCACTCTGCAGGAGAAAATCAGAGGCTCAGTGGTTGGGGGTCGAATGGGGAAGGGGAAGGTGGGGAAGGTGTGGGGAGTGAAGGAAGAGTGGGTCAGAGATGAAGCAGTAAGTGCACAAGGGCATCACCCACTTTGTACACACATCCCACCTCACTGAAAATGATGGGTATTGAATGGTACAATGCAACCCTCACCCCAACCCAGGGGACACTGAGTGGTACAGTCTTCCCCAGGCTCCGGGTCCTGAGTGGTACAGTCTTCCCCAGGCTCCGGGTCCTGAGTGGTACAGTCTTCCCCAGGCTCCGGGTCCTGAGTGGTACAGTCTTCCCCAGGCTCCGGGTCCTGAGTGGTACAGTCTTCCCCAGGCTCCGGGTCCTGAGTGGTACAGTCTTCCCCAGGCTCCGGGTCCTGAGTGGTACAGTCTTCCCCAGGCTCCGGGTCCTGGTTTATAACCTGGTGAATGTCTGTCCTCGAGGAGATGATGAGGAAACAGGGTCAAAGATGAGTGTCCCGCCCAACCTCAGGGCATGTGACCCACCTGATATACCCAACCTCAGGGCGTGTGACCCACCTGATATACCCAACCTCAGGGCGTGTGACCCACCTGATATACCCAACCTCAGGGCGTGTGACCCACCTGATATACCCAACCTGGGGCCGATGCTGTAGGAACCAGCGATATGAAGTCTTGTCTTTCCACCCAACATTCCTGGGATCTTTCCAGAGGAGCTTGACCTGATTGCTGGTGTCTCCTGTGTGCCAGAGGGCATTCCGCAGGTGTTCTCCTGGGCCAGTTTGAGATTTCACTGCCTGTTCAAGTCAATAATACAGTAAAACATAATCTCTTACATGCAGTGTATCGGAGTTCAGTATCGATCATAACTCACTTCATCAGCAGATCAAAAGCTTATGCTTACATTCTCCTCAGTAAGACTAGATCAAAAGGAGCTCTGTATCTGTACCTTTAATTAATTAGTTCCTCCTAATGTATTGCTCTTACATTAACGTGTTCTAAGTGTTTGTTTAATCTCCCTTCAACACCTCAGCACAATAACATCTGTCTGCTCACTAATGAGAAACTGTGACAATCAGTTCTGCTCTTCCCAGTTCATCCCACATCACCTCTGGATAGTCACTCAGGTCATTTCTGATACACCTGCTCTGTTTCCTAATCTCTTCTCACAGACAGTTTGTGAGATAATGACACCATTGACCCAGGTCATGCACAGTCAAATATAGAAGAGAAACTGCGTCAGTCTGGAAGGCAGAGCAAATATAGACCTGTTAAGGCACAAGCAAAAAATACAAGGCTGGATTGCATCTATTTCAATGCAAGGAGTCTTACTAGTAAGGAAGATGAATTAAGGGCATGGATTAGCACATGGCATTATGATATTATTGCTATCACAGAGACATGGTTGAGGGAGGGGCAGGACTGGCAGCTTAATATCCTAGGGTATAGAATCCTCAGGCATGACAGGGGAGGGTGTAAAAGAGGAGGTGAGATTGCACTGTTGATCAAGGAGTCAATTACTGCAGTAAGGAGGGATGACATCTTAGAAGGTTCCAAAAATGAGGCCATATTGGTAGAACTTAAAAACAAAAAGGGGGCAATCACTTGGCCGGGGGAGTGTACTACAGGCCTCCAAACAGTCAGGGAGAGATAGAGGAGCAGATATGTAGGCAAATCTCAGAGAGGTGTAAAAATAATAGGGTAATAATAGTAGGGGATTTCAACTTCCCCAATATTAACTGGGATAGACTTAGTGCAAAAGGCTTAAAGGGGGTGGAATTCTTAAAATGAATACAGGAGAGCTTTTTGAGCCAGTACGTAGAAAGTCCGACAAGAGAAGGGGCAGTACTAGACCTAATCCTAGGGAATGAAGCCGGACAAGTGGTAGAAGTGTCATTGGGGAACATTTCGGGGATAGTGACACAACTCTGTAAGATTTAAGCTAGTTATGGAAAAGGACAAAGAGGGACTGGAAATAAAGGTACTGAATTGGGGGAAGGCCGATTTCAATATGATAGAACAGGATCTGGCCAAAGTGGACTGAGAGCAGCTACTTGTAGGAAAGTTACATCAGACCAGTGGGAGTCATTCAAAGAAGAAATAGTGAGGGTTCAGAGCCAACTTGTACCCGTTAAGGTGAAGGGTAGGACCATCAAGTCACACACAAGTCCAGGGAACCCTGGATGTCAAGGGATATAGAGGATTGGATCAGAAAAAAAAAGGAGGCTTATGGCAGATTCAGAGTGCTGAAAACAGCAGAGGCTCTCAAGGAGCATAGAAAGTGTAGGGGGGGTACTTAAAAAAGTAATTAGGAGAGCGAAGAGGGGACATGAAAAACATTGGCGGGCAAAATAAAGGAAAATCCCAAGGCGTTTTATAAGTATATTAAGGGCAAGAGGATAACCGGGGAAAGAGTAGAGCCCATGAGGGACCAAAGTGGCAATCTGTGTGTGTGGAGCCGGAGGACACAGGTGAGGTTTTAAATGATTACTTTTTATCTGTGTTCACTATGGAGAAGGACGATGTAGGTGTAGCGATCAGGGAGGGGGATTGTGATATATCCCAGGCTGTTATGTGAGGCAAGGGAGGAGATTGCAGGGGCTCTGACACAAATTTTCAAATCCTCTCTGGCCACAGGAGTGGTGCCAGAGGACTGGAGGACAGTGAATGTGGTTCCATTATTCAAGAAGGATAACAGGGATAAACCGGGTAATTACAGGCCAGTGAGTCTAACATTAGTGGTTACTATTGGAAAAAAATTCTAGGGACAGGATCAATCAGGGATTATTCAGGGATAGTCAGCATGGCTTCGTCAGGGGGAGATCGTGTCTAACTAACTTGATTGAATTTTTCGAGGTGGTGACTAGGTGTGTAGATGAGGGTAAAGCATTTGATGTATTCTACATGGACCTCAGTAAGGCTTTTGATAAGGTCCCGCATGGGAGATTGGTTAAGAAGGTAAGAGCCCATGGGATCCAGGGCAATTTGGCAAATTGGATCCAAAATTGGCTTAGTGGCAGGAAGCAGAGGGTGATGGTCAAGGGTTGTTTTTGTGAGTGGAAGCCTGTGACCAGTGGTGTACCACAGGGATCGGTGCTGGGACTCTTGCTGTTTGTAGTGTACATTAATGATTTAGATGTGAATATAGGAGGTATGATCAGTAAGTTCGCAGATGACACGAAAATTGGTGATGTCGTAAATAGTGAGGGGGAAAGTCTTAGATTACAGGACGATATAGATGGGCTGGTAAGATGGGCAGAGCAGTGGCAAATGGAATTTAATCCTGAGAAGTGTGAGGTGATACATTTTGGGAGGACATACAAGGCAAAGGAATATACAATGGATGGTAGGACCCTAGGAAGTACAGAGGGTCAGAGGGACATTGGTGTACTTGTCCATAGATCACTGAAGGCAGCAGCTGTATAAAACGCTGGAAACGCTAGTTAGGCCACAGCTGGAGTACTGTGTACAGTACTGGGCACCACACTATAGGAAGGATGTGATTGCACTGGAGAGGGTGCAGAGAAGATTCACCAGGATGTTGCCTGGGCTGGAGCATTTCAGCTATGAAGGGAGACTGAAAAGGCGAGGGTTGTTTTCCTTCGAGCAGAGAGAAGGCTGAGGGGGGACCTGATTGAGGTATACAAAATTATGAGGGGCATTGATAGGTTAGATTGGAAGAGACGTTTTCCCTTAGCGGAGGGGTCAATAACCAGGGGGCATAGATTTAAGATAAGGGACAGGAGGTTTAGAGGAGATTTGAGGAAAAACTTTTCACCCAGAGGGTGGTTGGAATCTGGAACACACTGCCTGAAGGGGTGGTAGAGGCAGGAACCCTCACAACATTTAAGAAGTGTTTAGATGAGCACTTGAAATGCCATAGCATACAAGGCTACAGACCAAGTGCTGGAAAATGGGATTAGAATAGATAGGTGCTTGATGGCCGGCACAGACACGATGGGCCAAAGGGTCTGTTTCTGTGCTGTATAACTCTGTGACTCTATGAGGTCTGACCTGTCTAAAGCTGTTATAGAATGAGTGATAATATGTGGATCTATGGTTTTAAAAGTTTACTATGGATGGTGTTCCTGGTGCACACCAATACTTGCAACCATCACATACAGTTACACTCCGAAAGCTCTCAATGAGTCCTGTGAACTATCAGGATTCTGGGATTATTTGATTACGCTCTCTAGAAGTTGCCAACATCTGGTTTATAATTAGTTTAAAAAAAAATTTTCATGGGATGTGGGTGTCACTGGCCAGGCCAGCATTTATTGCCCATCCCTAATTGCCCTTGAGAAGGTGGTGGTGAGCTGCCTTCTTGAACAGTCCATGTGGGGTAGGTACACCCACAGTGCTGTTAGGAAGGGAGTTCCAGGATTTTGACCCAGCGACAGTGAAGGAACGACCAATATAGTTCCAAGTCAGGATGGTGTGTGACTTGGAGGGGAACTTGCAGGTGGTGGTGTTCCCATGCATCTGCTGCCCTTGTCCTTCTAGGTGGTAGAGGTCGCGGGTTTGGAAGGTGCTGTCGATGGACCCTTGGTGAGTTGCTGCAGTGCATCTTGTAGATGGTACACACTGCTGCCACTGTGCGTCGGTGGTGGAGGGAGTGAATGTTTGTGGATGGGGTGTCAATCAAGCGGGCTGCTTTGTCCTGGATGGTGTCGAGCTTCCTGAGTGCTGTTGGAGCTGCACCCATCCAGGCAAGTATCACATTAGATTCACATCTGTTCCAGGAATCATAGGATGGTACAGGACAGAAGAGGCCATTCGGCCCATCATGTCTGTGCTGGCTGTTTGAAAGAGTTGTCCAATTAGTCCCACTTCCTTGCTCTTTCTGCACAGCCTGGGGAATTTCTGCTCCCAGACTGTATATCCAAGAATGTGAATGGGGACAAAGTCTGGAAATACAGATCAACAAAGGTAGAAACATACAATGAGAGGGTCATAAAGAGTGTGAACAAACACAGGAGTATATTTCTACAGGACCAGAGTAGAAAAGCAGGGAGGTAATGATTGGTTAGATCGCATTTGTTGGTGCATGGCAACACAGAGTTGGGAGGGAAGGGGCAACGTGGACTGGGGGGTGAAGGAGGTAACGCAGAGTGAGGGAGCCGAGCGGGTGACAGATTGGGGGTAGTGGGGGATGACACTGAGTCAGGGGATGAATGGAGAGACGCAGAGTGGGAGTGTGGGGTAGAGGAGGCTCCTGCCCTGCAGTCTGGGTCCAGGGGCCGTGCCTCCAGTGAAGGTGCAGATTGTGCTTCCAAAGCAGTCACTCACCTTGAGCTGGATTCCAGGATCGGCCACAGCACGGAAAGGATTGGCCTGCCAGTATGTTTGTTCCGTCTGTTTCCACATCACCACGTAGAAGCTAGAGCTGTCCTGATAGCCGAAGATAAACCCGGCATAATCATCATCTGTCATCGTATTGACATGAAACGTTCCTTCAAAATCCACACCATTAAAGGCCGTATAACCTGAGGGGGAACAGGCCACTCAGAATAAAGATTCAACAAAGCGGGGGCTAAAAACCCCTTGCTCTCAATTATTGAGGGTCAGCGGAGGGAAAGGGGAGATCAAAAGGGTCGGGGGGGGGGGGAGGGGGGATCTCAGTTCCAGCATCATCTCTGATTCTTAACACCGCAGATGTTGGGATGTGAAGTGGAGAAGGAACAATGTCTATGTGAGAGGATATTACAGCCAGAGATACATAAAGACCTGGTAGGAACACCATCATCACCCAGCATGGGGTTAGATAGAGAGTAAAGCTCCCTCTACACTGTCCCCCATCAAAAACTCCCAGGACAGGTACAGCACAGGGTTAGATACAGAGTAAAGCTCCCTCTACACTGTCCCCATCAAACACTCCCAGGACAGGTACAGCACGGGGTTAGATACAGAGTAAAGTTCCCTCTACACTGTCCCCCATCAAAAACTCCCAGGACAGGTACAGCACAGGGTTAGATACAGAGTAAAGCTCCCTCTACACTGTCCCCATCAAACACTCCCAGGACAGGTACAGTACTGGGGTTGGCTGCTGTCTAATTGGAGTGTTGACTGCTGATTGCAGCAACGAGCCTCAGCTGAGAGTGCTGGTGGCAGTTGGAGGTTGCAGAGGTGGAGAGAGGAGCTACACTGAGCAAGGGAGAGCAGCTACAACGCAGCAGAGGGAAAACTTCAACAACAATTGCCATGAAAGAGACATTTTTTGTTGGAAACAAGGCTTTGTCTGGAGGTGGGTGCTGAACACCAGTAATTTGCTTTGGACTGTTGGGGAAGGAACAAGTGGCCGGAACAACAAGGGGTGGGGCTGCCAATTCAGCAGGAATCTGTGCTGCTGCAACAAGCACACGGGGAAGCTCCCTCCCCACCCCAGCTGAAGCTGACCCAGGTGAAGACGCCTCCCCCAACCAGATGACCGGAAGACGAAGTGCAAAGACTGTTTTAAATGTGCTGTGAGCACCACCTCCAGAAAGCAAGTCATCCCTTACAGCCTGTCTTTACCTCTCCTCTATTCCCTCAGCCTCTCCCCTAACCTGTTGTTTGTTTGTTTGTTTTTTTTAATACATATTCAATATTTTCTGTGAATCTTTTGATATTCGATGTGCAAGCCCACAATTTGGGGTGGGTTTAGCTCTTAGCTCCATGGCAAGCCCTTCATCACAGGTGACGGGGCCCTCTACTACCTATGCAGCTGCAGCCTCTGTGGCTGCCCATGTGGCCCCGTCACCCTTTAAATTGATAACATCCAGCCATGGGGTGAAGAGCTATCCCCACCCCAACATGTCTATTGAGGCCTGTGTAAAGGCAATGGCCGAGGTTGTCGGCCCCTCGGCCATTGTTGCGGCCTCAAAGATGTACGGGGCGCGGTGCCACGTTTGCAAGGGGGTGGGGCATGTTCGTAAGAACTGCCCCAACCTCCCGGCTGCCAGCTCCACCTCAGCGGCCCAGGGTGGTTCCACAGCACCTCCTCCCACTCCCCCCACACATCCAACAGACACAGCTCAGTCGGTTCCGGAGGCTGTGGTTTTCACAGCCTCCAGAGGGGTGGGGAGTGCCCGTCCGAGTGGAAGGAAGACGCGGAGGAAAAAGAAACATCAAGAGGCCCGTCCCCTGGACACATTGACACAACCCGAGCCTGAGCTCAGCCCAAAGTCCGATCTCGGGAAGCCTACTTGCCCCAGGGCTGGGCTCAGGCCCAAGGTGAATAAAAAAAAAAGTGAGTGCGGAGGCGGAGGCCTCTGATGGCATGGAGGTCTCTGAGCCTCTGCACCTGTGAGAATAAGAAATACTAAAATGTTGTTTCTACAGCTTGTGGAAAATTACCGAGAAGTCATTTCTACACAACATAATGAAATCACTGAAAAAGAGTACTGATAAGGGTATGTAAGTAAAGACCTTGAGACAGTACAGCAGTTAAAAATTGTGCTTAGGCAGAGAAAAGAAAAACAGCAAGAGTTAGAACAAAGGATGTAGTGAATGAGAAACTGCCCCACTAAGATAAAGGCTGACAGCTGCAAGTTAACACACACAATGGAGAGCCAAATAAGGTAAAACAAAAACAAGAGTTGGGGCTAGAAAGTTAGAGTAGGGGGAGAAGTAAACAGAGGAGGAGACTGTAGCAACTATAGGATAGGTTAGTGTCATAATACGTTATAACCAATAATGTAAAATAAAGGCGTGGACAAATGGATTTGTATTGTATAAACATGAACTGAATATGTTGATCGGTGTGCCTGCTTGTAGGACACCCGATCTTGCAAGAACGTTAAATAAACTTACTTCTTCAGAGTTTGACTTGGTGTAAATTATTATCAAGTGGGCTACGTTTCTCACACACCCAACTGGGAAAAAGAGGAGAAGGCACCCCTCCATGGAGGTAACACGGGGCCCTGAGGTGCAGGGCCTTACTGTTGGGGGGGAGCTGTCTCATTGTTCAGGAACCCAGGTTTCCCCTACCACCAACACCATCAAGGCTTCAAAGTCTGGGCAGGAGCTCCCTACCCCTTGGGATAGAGGGGAGGGGGAGGCCCCTGTACATGAGGCCCCTCCTGAAACAGTAAGTGGAGCCCTGCTTGTGGTGGGAGAGCCTTGGGACGCCTCCCATTCGGCCACTGGGTTGGGTGCCCTGAGTGGAGGGGAGGGCGAGGCCCCAATGGGTGGGCCCTCCCAGCCAAAATCCACCACCAACCAGGACACACCCGACCCGGTGATAATTGAAAATTCTGCCCCATCTGCTGGGCCTGTGGGTGCTGGTGGAGCGGGAGATGGCCTCCTCTCTCTGCCTCCAGTCTTGGCTCCGGCTGGATTTCCGGAGTCGGAAACTTCCGTCTCCCCTGGATCGCTCATTGGCCTGGGGACGGAGGTGGAGGGGGGTCCTGAACCGCTGGTGCCCACAGGCTCTAGTTTCACAGTAGAACCCAGAGAGGACACCTCCGCCATCGATCCTGGGGGTGGGATCGTCACAGAGGTGGGATCAGCTGCCGCGGCCGGGACGTTCGCCCCCGCAGTGTGTGGTGGGTGTGTCGGCCGCTGGCGGTGACGACCCGGAGGAGGATGGGGACTCAGTGTGGGGCATGGAGGACGACCTTGATTCCATCGCCAGTGAGGTGGTGGAGTCTCTTGTGCCTCCCACCAAGTCTCCTCTCATCCCCACGGCGGAACTCCGGGATTTCCTCACGTCTTGCAGGGGTTGCCGCAATAAAGTTCAGCTGGCCCTCGGCCGTTGGTCGAGTCTGGTGCTAATCATCCAGTCCGTCCGTGCCGCCCTCAAGAAAGCGGGCAAGGGCACGGGCGTGAAACTGGTTGAGAGGCGCTGATTTAATGCATTCCTCAATGGGTTGTTGGGGGAGTGGAGGGCCAGGTGCACTTCCACACCCTCCTCACAGTGAGGTGTGGGTGACGGGTTTTAAGTACCTTTGACATGAAGATAACCATAGCCAGCCTCAACATCAACGGCAGCAGAGGGTCTCACCGCAGATTTCACAATCTCTCAGTCCTCAGGGAAGGGAGATACGCGGTGAGCTTACTGCAGGAAACCCACACCGTTCCGGGAGACGAAGCCACCGGGCTCCTGGAGTGGCAGGGTGGGGTCTACATGAGTCACCTCATCTCTGTTTCTAGTGGGGTGGCTATCTTGTTGGCCCCGACTTTTCAGCCGGAGATCTTGGGGGTCAAGGAGCGAGTGCCGGGCCGCTTGCTCCACCTCGCCGTTCGCCTGGGTAGTGTGCCGCTCCACTTTGTGAACGTGTACGCGCCCAGGCCCGGCGCGTTGCAAGCGCGCTTCTTTGAAGAAGTGTCCGCTCTCTTGAGCTCCATCGATAGCGGCGAGTGCATCATCCTCGGGGGGGGGATTTTAACTGCACCCTCGAGGTAGGGGATCGCTCCGGTCCCCAGCGCGGCCAAGCGTCGGTGGAGAAGTTGAGGGGACTGATCAGCTCCCTTAACTTGGTGGACCTCTGGCGGAATCTCCATCCCGACTCCAGCGCCTTCACGTGGAGGTCTGGAGGAGGAGGGTCGCGAATCGACCGCCTCTACATTTCGCAGGCGTACGTCTCCCGTGTCTCGGCGGCCTCCATGCAGCTGGTGCCGTGCTCGGACCACCACCTTATGTGGGCGGAGTTCATTCCACTCCGCACGCGGGCGGAGTCCGCGTACTGGCACTTTAACAACCGGCTGCCGGAGGACGAGCGATTCCGGGACTCGTTCTGTCGATTCTGGGCCGACTGGAGAAGGAAGCAGGGGGGCTTCCCCTCCTTGAGGCTATGGTGGGACGTGGGCAAGACTCACATCCGCGTCTTCTTTCAGCAGTACGCGAAGGGGTCGACCAAGAGGCGGGAAGCCAAGATCGGGCGCCGAGAGAGGGAGGTGCTCGACTTGGAGTCCCGCCTCGGACATGCGGTCGTGGACCCGGCCCTGTGGCAGGCTTATGAAGCGAAGAAGGGCGCGCTGAGGGACTTGCAGCTCATTGGGTCCCGAGGCGCGTACGTGAGGTCGCGGATCCAGATCCTGGAAGATTTGGACCGCGCCTCACCCTTCTTCTACTCGCTGGAAAAATGGCGGAGGGTCCGTAAGCAGCTCGTTGAGCTGCTGGCCGACGACGGATCCTCCATCATGGATCCGGAGGGAATGGGCCTCCTGGTCCGTACTTATTACAGTGCGTTGTTCTCTCCGGATCCGTCCAGCGAGGACACGCAGAGTATTGTGGGAGGACCTGCCACAGGTCAGCCCGGAGGGCGCCGAAGGATTGGAGGCTCCGCTCACGTTGGCGGAGTTGACGGGGGCCCTCCACCAGCTCTCAAGGGGCAAATCCCCAGGACTGGATGGGTTGACCGTGGAGTTCCTCAGGGCGTTCTGGGACGTCCTGGGGGACGATTACGCGTGGGTCCTGGGGGAAAGCCTGGTGACCGGGGAGATGCCCCTCTCGTGGCACAGGGCGGTCATCGTCCTGCTGCCGAAGAGGGGTGATCTCCGCCTGCTTAAAAACTGGCGTCCGGTCTCCCTCCTCAGCACGGATGATAAGATCTTTGCCCGGGCTATGTCAACCCACCTGGGCTCCGTGCTGGCCCACATGATGCACCCGGACCAGTCCTACACGGTCCTGGGCCGGTCCATCCAGGACAACATCCACCTGGTCCGGGACCTGATCCATCTTTCCCAAAGGACTGGTCTGTCGGTCGCCTTTCTCTCCCTCGATCAGGAGAAGGCGTTCGACAGGGTGGATCACGAATACCTTTTCGGGACTCTGCGCGCTTTCGGATTCGATCCGCATTTCGTGGCCTGGGTCCGACTTTTATACGCCGCCGCAGAGTGTCTAGTCAAAGTTAACGGGTCCTTGACGGCGCCCCTTTGCTTTGGAAGAGGAGTGCGTCAGGGGTGCCCCATGTCCGGCCAATTGTATACCATCTGCGTGGAGCCCTTCCTGTGCCTGCTTCGCAGGAGGTTGACAGGATTGGCTCTGCGCGAGCCGGCCATGCGGGTCGTCCTCTCGGATTACGCCGACGACATGCTCCTCGCGGTCACAGATCCCGTTGACTTGCGGAGGATGCGCGACTGCCAGCAGACCTTTTCTGCCGTGTCCTCCGCGAGGATCAATTGGGAGAAATGTTCCGGACTCCTGGTGGGTCAGTGGCGGGTGGACTCCCTGCCGGAGGAGTTGACACTTTTTGCGTGGAGCACCACGCACCTCCTCTATTTGGGAGTCCACCTTAGCCCCACTGAGGAAGCATGGCCGGCAAACAGGCAGGAGTTGGAGGCGAAATTCACTACTCGGCTGGGGCACTGGACAGGACTGCTCCGAGTGCTTTCCTACAGAGGCCGAGCGCTGGTCATAAACCAACTGGTGGCCTCCATGCTGTGGTACCGGTTGGTCACTTTGGCCCCGCCCCCTGCATTTGCCACCAAGATCCAGAAGAAACTCGTCGATTTCTTCTGGGGCAAGAGGAAACACTGGGTCTCTGCCGCGGTCCTGAGTCTCCCGATCGAGGAGGGCGGTCAGTCGCTGGTGTGCGTCCGCACCCAGGCTGCGACTCTCCGCCTTCGGACCCTGCAGAGATACCTCATACGTCGAGCGTCCTCCCAGATGATTTGCGCTGGCGAAACATTTTTTCCGCCAGTGTCACTGCCTTCAAGACGACATGCAGCTCCCGGCGGAGTCCGTTAGCTGCGCCTCTCTGAGGGAGTTGCCTGTCTTTTACCGGGATCTATTCCGAGTCTGGAACATGGTCGCCTCCAGTCAGGGTGTTCCCCCGCCGGCGGAGGAGAGCGCCTCGGCTGTCCAGGCGGCCGACTCCGGGGACGGTCTGGCGGGCGGAGGAGTAGCCAAAACCCCCGGGACACCACTCACTGTGGGTGGCGAGGGGACTTGGGAGTGCGGAGCGCTCCCGGCCGAGCTGACTCCCGCTCGGCCGGAACTGCTCATGGGACCCAGGCCCCGAAACCCTCCTCGGGAGCCGGTCCCGCAGAACCCAAGCCGCCTCTCGGAAATGCCCGTGCCAGTCCAATCAGCGAGTAGGGGTTTCCTGTACGGGCTGCTCCTGCACACTCTCCACTTCCTCGCCCTTGTCAGCCGGTCGGACACGCCCTGGCGGTCCGCGTTGCCATCTGGCGGCGAGGGGAAACCCTGATGGAGGTCTCTCTATGCGGGAGTCTTCCCCCTTTACATCGGGGACCTGTGGTGGAGGGTGTTGCACAGGGCAGTCCCGTGCAATAGGCTTTTAAGTAGGTTCACGGACTCCCAGGCCACCTGTACTTTCTGCGGCCTGGACGAGTCCGTGTTTCACATATATACGGAGTGTGCAAGGTTGCAGCCCCTCTTTGAGTATCTGAAGGGGCTGCTCCTCAAGTTCTGGCTGCACTTCAGTCCCACGCTCCTGATCTTTGGGCACCCGGTGCGGAGGGGCGTGGGCCGTGAGGAGGATCTCATCGTCGGTCTGCTCCTGGGCCTGGCCAAGGTGGCAATTCACAGGTCCAGGCTACGGGCCGTCGGGGGTTCCGTCCTCCCCGATTGCCTGCCCCTTTTCCGCGGTTACGTTCGCGCCCGGGTGTCCCTGGAGAAGGAGCATGCGGTGTCCGCCGGTACGCTTGAGGCCTTCCGCGACCGGTGGGCACCGCAGGGACTGGAGTGCATTGTCGACGCTGAGAATAGCATTTTAATTTGAGTTTTTGGTTTATTTATCTGTTTTAATAAAGTTATTTTTGTTAATATGTATATAAAGGGGGCCTGAGGAATAAAGGCCACAAAAAAGAAAAAAAAACGGGGGTTAGATACAGAGTAAAGCTCTCTCTACACTGTCCCTCATCAAACACTCCCAGGACTGGTACAGTACGGGGTTAGATACAGAGTAAAGCTCTCTCTGAGTGCATCAATGAGGTGCAGCTGATTGTTGCTGTGTGCAGAGGCTGGAGGCTGTGTGACTGTTGCAAGAGGGAGAGACTGAGATTGAAACAAAGGTTTTTCCACATTGACAACAAAGGAAAGCAGAGAACTGGAAGAACTGGAAGCTCTTCTGTGAGTTTGTTTTATCCTGAAGTCTTTTTCATTGATTGTTGGGGGTGGGGAAAGAAGAGACCTGAAGACCTTGGGTGGGGCTGTATTGTTCAATAGGGAGCTCCTGTGTTTAACATCTTTCGATAGAGAGCTCCCTCCCCACCCCAACTACTAAGCCTGGGACAGCTGGAGCTGCCCAGGTGAAGAGACTTCTCTTATCTGAACATCGAAGGAGGCGTGTGCCTTGGCAGCTTACAGCTGACCCAGGTGAAGACATCTCCCCACCCTCCCAACTGGAAGACCAGCTAAAAGACTTCTTTTAAAATACCAACAAAGACTGATTCCTCCTGGCCTTGCTCTCCCTCAGCCTCTTCCCCTGTGCTACAATCCTTTAAGTGTTTGCATTTTTGATTTATTATTGTATTAGCTCTTTTTTTGCTCTCAACACAGTGCGTGTAACTCTTCTACCCCATGACTTCTCAGTCCTCTCCGGTGGCGGGGCCCTCCTATGTTGCAGCAGCTGTGGCAGCCGCTCCTGTGGCCCCGTCACCATTTAAAATTTTAACATCAAAGCATGGGGTGAAGATTTACACCTACCCTACCATGACTATTGAGGCAATGGCTGAGGTTGTCGGCCGTTCGGCCATTGTGGCTGCCTCAAAAATGTACGGGAAGGCTGTGTTCTTCCTGAAGACTGATCGGGCCGTGTCCCTGGCCCTGAATAAAGGGCTCACAGTGGGTGGGACATTCCTGCCGGTGGACCCTCTGGGGGCCACTGAGCAGCGGATAATATCAAATGTCCCGCCCTTCATTCCTGATGAGCTCCTCCTCCCCCACCTGCACCATCAGAGGGAGGTGAGGTCAGGGATCACCCCAATCCCGCTCGGTCTTCGGCAGCACAGCCTCCGACATGCCTACTCCTTCCGCCACCATCTATTTATGCAGCTGGCGCGGGAGGAGGTCAGGGAGGGCCATTTTGATGTAGAGTTCCAGGGGACGGCCTACCGCGTCTTCTGGACCTTGGACGGGGCGCGGTGCCATGTCTGCAAGTGGGTGGGGCATGTTCATAAGAACTGCCCCAACCTCCCGGTTGTCAACCCCACCTCGGCAGCCCAGGGTGGCACCGCTGCACCTCCTCCCACCCCCGAACACCTCCACCAGATACCGTTCAGTCGGTGCCAAAGGCTGTGGTTTTCACGGCCTCCAGCGAGGAGGGGTTGCCCATCCAAGTGGAAGGAAGGCGCAGAGGAAAAATAAACATCGAGAGGCGCGTCCCCTGGACACCGTGACACAACCCGAGTCTGAGCTCAGCCCAAGGCCTGCTCCCGGGGAATCCACCTGCCCCAGGGCTGGGCTCAGGCCCAGGGTAACCAAGCAAAAGGTGGGTGCAGAGGCAGAGACCCCTGATAACATGGAGGTCTCTGAGCCTCCGCGCCCCCCCGAAATAAGAGGAGCAGACGTCCCTCCTCTGAAGAAGGTCCTGAACCACGGGGTCCATCTCCTGGCGTGGGTCCTCAGGCTCCCCCTGCCACCAGCACGATCAAGGCCTCAAGCCCTGGGCGGGAACCCTCCACCCCTCAGAATGGAGGTGCGGGAGATGCCCCTATGATCTTGTCAACTCCTGAGGTGGGGGTCCGCCCTTGGTAGGACCCCACGGGAGAAATCATTCCTCTGGCTGGTGGGTCGGGTGTTCTGGGTGAGAGCGAGACCTGTGAGGGTCCGCCCTCCCAACAGCCTGACGCTGCTGCCCGGGATGTGCCTGACCCAGAGGCCAATCTGTGTAATTCCCTATCTGCTGGTCCTGTGGGCGCTGGCGGGGCAGGAGATGGCCTCCTCTCTCCGCCTTTGGTTCCGGCTCTGGCTGGATTTCCGGAGTTGAGCACTTCCATCTCTCCTGGACCGCTGATTCGCCTGGGGACGGAGGTGGAGGGGGGGTCCTGAACCGCTGGTACCCACCGGCTCCAGTTCCATCTTAGAACCCAGAGAGGACTTCTCCGCCATTGATCCTGGGGGTGGGATCGTGACGGAGGCTGGACCAGCTGGCGCGGCCGGGACGTCCGCCCCACAGTGTGTGGTGGGTGTGTCGGCCGCTGGCGGTGACGACCTGGAGGAGGATGGGGACTCGGTGTGGGGCACGGAGGACGACCTTGATTCCATCGCCAGTGAGGTGGTGGAGTCCCTCGTGCCTCCCACCGAGTCTCCTCTCATCCCCATGGCGGAACTCCGGGCTTTCCTCGCGGCATGTAGGGATTGCCGCAATGAAGTTCAGCTGGCCCTCGGCCGTTGGTAGAGTCTGGCACTGATCATTCAGTCCATCCGTGCCGTGCTCAAGAAAGCGGGCAAGGGCGCAGGCGTGAAACTGGTTGAGAGGCGCCGATTTAATGCGTTGCTCAATGGGTTGCTGGGGGAGTGGAAGGCCAGGTGCACGCATTTTGTGGCCGGGGTCCGACTTTTATACGCCTCCGCAGAGTGTCTAGTCAAGGTTAACGGGTCCTTGATGGCGCCCATTCGCTTTGGGAGAGGAGTGCGTCAGGGATATCCCACATCCAGCCAATTGTACACCATTTGCGTGGAGCCGTTCCTGTACCTCCTTCGCTGGAGGTTGGTGGGATTGGCTCTGCGCGGGCTGGCCTTGCGGGTCTCCCTCTCGGCTTGCGCCAATGACGTGCTCCTCGCGGTCACAGATCCCTTTGACTTGCCTAGGAGCAAGAGTAGACAATTCGGCCGTTCGAGCCTGCTCCGTCATTCATTACGATCATAGCTGATCATCCAACTCAGTAACCTGTTCCCGCTTTCGCCCCATACCCTTTGATCCCTTTAAACCCAACAGCTATGGCGAACTCGTTCTTGAAAACATACAATGTTTTGGCCACAACTGCTTTCTGTGGTAGCGAATTCCACAGGCTCACCACTCTCTGGGTGAAGAAATTTCTCCTCATCTCAGTCCTGAAAGGTTTACCCTGTATCCTTAGACGATGACCCCTGGTTCTGGACTCCCCCACCAACGGGAACATCCTTCCTGCATCTACCCTGTCAAGTCCTGTTAGAATTTTATAGGTTTCTATGAGATCCCCCCTCACTCTTCTGAACTCCAGCGAAGATAATCCTAACCAATTCAATCTCTCCTCATACGTCAGTCCCGCCATCCCAGGAATCAGTCTGGTAAACCTTCGCTGCACTCCCTCTATAGCAAGAACATCCTTCCTCAGATAAGGAGACCAAAACTGCACACAATATTCCAGGTGTGGCCTCACCAAGGCCCTGTATAATTGCAGCAAGACATCCCTGCTCCTGTACTCGAACCCTCTCGCTATGAAGGCCAACATACCATTTGCCTTTTTTACCGCCTGTTGGACCTGTACGCTTACCTTCAGCGACTGGTGTACGAGAACACCCAGGTCTCACTGCATATTCCCCTCTCTCAGTTTTTAGCCGTTCAGATAATAATCTGCCTTCCTGTTTTTGCTACCAAAGTGGATAACCTCACATTTATCCACATTATACTGCATCTGCCGTACATTTGCCCACTCACTCAACCTGTCCAAATCACCCTGAAGCCTCTCTGCATCCTCCTCACAACTCACCCTCCCACCCAGTTTTGTGTCATCTGCAAATTTGGAGATATTACATTTAGTTCCCTCATCTAAATCATTAATATATATTGTGAATAGCTGGGTTCCTAGCACCGATCCCTGCGGTACCCCACTAGTCACTGCCTGCCATTTGGAAAAAGACCCATTTATCCCAACTCTTTGTTTCCTGTCCACCAACCAATTTTCTAACCATCGCAATACACTACCCCCAATCCCATGTGCTTTAATTTTACATGCGAATCTCTTACGTGGGACTTTGTCGAAAGCCTTCTGAAAGTCCAAATAAACCACATCCACTGGCTCCCCCTCATCAACTCTACTAGTTACATCCTCGAAGAATTCTAGTAGATTTGTCAAGCATGATTTCCCTTTCGTAAATCCATGCTGACTCTGCCCGATTCTACCACTGTTCTCCAAGTGCTCTGCTATAAAATCTTTGATAATGGACTCTAGAATTTTCCCCACTACCGACATCAGGCTGACTGGTCTATAATTCCCTGCTTTCTGTCTACCTTTTCAAATAATGGGGTTACATTAGCTTCCCTCCAATCTGTAGGAACTGTTCCAGAGCCTATAGAATCTTGGAAGATGACCACCAATGCATCCACTATTTCTAGGGTCACTTCCTGAAGTACTCTGGGATGCATACCATCAGGCCCTGGGGATTTATTAGCCTTCAATCCCATCAATGTCCCCAACACCAATTCTCTACTAATACTGATTTCCTTCAGTTCCTCTCTCTCACTAAGCCCTGTGTTCCCCAACATTTCTGGTATGATATTTGTGTCCTCCTTTGTGAAGACAGAACCAAAGTATGCATTTAGTTGGTCAGCCATTTCTTTGTTCCCCATAATAAATTCCCCTGTTTCTGACTGTAAGGGACCAACATTTGTCTTCACCAATCTTTTTGTCTTCACATACCCATAGAAACTTTTACAGTCAGTTTTTATGTTCCCCGCAAGCTTACTCTCGTACTCTATTTTCCCCTTCTTAATCAATCCCTTGGTCCTCCTTTGCTGAATTCTAAACTGCTCCCAATCCTCAGGTCTGTTGTTTTTCCTGGCAAATTTATATGCCTCTTCCTTGGATCTAATGCTATCTCTAATTTCCCTTGTAAGCCATGGTTTGGCTACCTTTCCTGTTTTACTTTTGCGCCAGACAGGAATGAACAATTGTTGCAGTTCATCCATTGCTCTTTAAATGTTTGCCATTGCCTATCCACCGTCATCCCTTTCATTAACGTTTCCCAATTAATCATAGCCAACTCGCTCCTCATACCTTCGTAGTTTCCTTTACTAAGATTCAGGATCCTAATCTCAGAATCAACTACGTCACTCTCCATCTTGATGAAGAATTCTATCATATTATGGTTGCTCATCCCCAAGGGGTTTCACACCACTAGATTGTCAATTATTCCTCTCTCATTACACAATACCCAGTCTAGGATGGCCTGTTCTCTAGTTGCGGAGGATGCGCGACTGCCAGCAGACCTTTTCTGCCGCGTCCTCCGCAAGAATCAATTGGAAGAAATGTTCCGGTCTCCTGGTGGGTCAGTGGCGGGTGGACTCCCTACCTGAGGAGTTGACATCTTTTGCGTGGAGCACCACGCATCTCCTCTATCTGGGAGTCCACTATAGCCCTGCTGAGGAAGCCTGGCCGGCAAACTGGCAGGAGTTGGAGGCTCCGCTCAACTGGGGCGCTGGACAAGACTGCTCCGAGTGCTTTCCTACAGAGGCCGAGCGCTGGTCATAAACCAACTGGTGGCCTCCATGCTGTGGTACTTGTTTGTCACTTTGGCCCTGCCCCCTGCATTCGCCACCAAGATCCAGAAGAAACTCGTCAATTTCTTCTGGGGCAAGAGGAAACACTGGGTCTCTGCCACGGTCTGAGTCTCCCGATCGAGGAGGGCGGCCAGTCGCTGATGTGCGTCCGCACCCAGGCTGCGACTCTCTGCCTTCGGACCCTGCAGAGATACCTGTCCGTCGAGCATCCTCCCAGATGGTGTGCGCTGGCAACATATTTTTTCTGCCAGTGTCACTGCCTTCAAGACGACACGCAGCTCCCAGCGGAGACCATTGGCCGCGCCTCTCTGAGGGAGTTGCCTGTCTTTTACCAGGATCTATTCAGAGTCTGGAACATGGTCGCCTCCAGTCAGGGCGCTCCCCTGCCGGTGGAGGAGAGCACCTCGGCTGTCCGGGCGGCCGGCTCCAGGGACAGACCGACGGGCTTAGGAGTAGCCGAAGCCCCCAGGACGCCCCTCACTGCGGGTGACAAGGGGGCTCGGGAGTGCGGAGCGATCCCGGCTGAGCTGACCCCCACTGAGCCAGAACTGCTCATCGGACCCAGGCCCCGAAACCCTCCTCGGGAGCCGGTCCCGCACAACCCGAGCTGCCTCTCGGAAATGCCCTCTGTGCCATTCCAATCGGCGTGGTGGGGTTTCCTGTACAGGCTGCTCCTGCACACTCTCATTAGAGTTGCCATCTAGCGACGAGGGGAAACCCCGATGGAGGTCTCTCTACGCGGGAGTCTTCCCTCTTTACATCGGGGACCTGGGGTAGAGGGTGTTGCACAGAGCAGTCCCGTGCAACAGGCTTTTAAACAGCTTCAGGGACTCCCAGGCCGCCTGTATTTTCTGCGGCCTGGACGAGTCCGTGCTCCACATATATACGGAGTGTGCGAGGTTGCAGCCCCTCTGAGTATTTTAAGGGGCTGCTTCTCAAATTCTGGCTGCACTTCAGTCCCACGCTCCTGATCTTTGGGCACCTGGTGCGGAGGGGCTTGGGCCGGGAGGGGGATCTCCTCGTCGGTCTGCTCCTGGGCCTGGCCAAGGTGGCAATTCACAGGTCCAGGTTGCGGGCCGTCGGGGGGTCCGTCCTCCCCGATTGCCTGCCCCTCTTCCGTAGTTACGTTCCTCCCCGGGTGTCCCTGGAGAAGGAGCATGCGGTGTCTACCGGTACGCTTGGGGCCTTCCGCGACTGGTGGGCACCGCAGGGACTGGAGTGCATTGTCGATGCCGAGAATGGCATTTTAATTTGAATTTTTTGTTTGTTTATTCCATTTTAATAAAGTTATTTTAAAAATATGTATATAAAGGGGGCCTGAGGAACAAAGACCCCTTCAACATAAAATATATAAAAGGGGCCTGGGGTATAAAGGCCACCTTATGAAAAAAAACGGAGTTAGATGCAGAGTAAAGCTCCCTCTACACTAAAAAAAAAACCGGGATGTTTGGAGAGTTTGGAGCACTTCCTGTGTGTAATCAGGCGAGACAGCTGCACCTATGCAGACTGGTGGGAGCTGGAACTGGAGAGTGGCGAGAGCGGAGAGATTTATAACTTACAAATATGGAACTGTTTCTATTTCGTAGATTGAAAAGAGGACCTGAAGTTATTTTGGAGAGGTGAGTGTTGGAGCACCGGAGAACTGTTTTTGTTTGGACTGTTGAGGGAGGGTGGAGATGCAGGAAGATCCAGGGGTGGGGCTGCCAAATTCTATAAGGAGCCCCTGTATTTTCTCTTGTGCTCTTTTCTTCCATCCTGCACAAACGGGAGCTCCCTCCCCACCACAACTGCGTGGCTCGCCACGGCTGGAGCTGCCCAGGTGAAAACTGTCTTTGTACAACAGCGGGAAGAGAAAAGAACCAGGTGACACCCGCTGACCCGAGTGAAGAACCCTACCCGACTGGCAGACTGGACTTTGGACTCTGCCGTAAGGTGCTCCAACCACAAGACAAGGTGCACTTCCGCTCCCTCGTCCTAGTAAGGTGGATGTGCTGACCGCAGAGTTCTTCAGGGTTTTCTGAGTCTACTCGGGGGCGATAATGCGCAGGGTCCTTCGGGAAAGCCTGGTGGCTGGAGAGATGCCCCTCTCGTGGTACAGGGCGGTCAACGTCCTGCTGCCAAAGAGGGGCAATCTCCGCTTGCTTAAGGACTGGCATCTGGTTGTCCTCAGCATGTATTATAAGATCTTTGCTCGGGCTTTGTCTACCTGCGTGGGCTCCGTGCTGGCCCACATGATCCACTCCGACCAATCCTACAAGATTCCAGGCTGGACCACATCCTGGTCCGGGACCTGATCCATCTTTCCCAGAAGACTGGTCTGTCGGTCGCCTTTCCCTCCCTCGATTAGGAGAAGGCGTTCGACAGGGTGGATCACGAATATCTTTTCGGGACTCCGGCCACATTTTGTGGCCCGGGTCCGACTTTTATATGCCGCCGCAGAGTGTCTGGTCAAAGTCAACGGGTCCTTGACGGTGCCCCTCCGCTTTGGGAGAGGAGTGCGTCAGGGATGACCCATGTCCAGCCAATTGTATACCATCTGCATCGAGCCATTCCTGTGCCTGCTTCGCAGGAGGTTGACGGGTTTGGCTCTGCGCGAGCCGGCCATGCGGGTCGTCCTCTCGGCTTACGCCGATGACGTGCTCCTCGCGGTCACAGATCCCGTTGACTTGCGGAGGATGCGCGACTGCCAGCAGACCTTTTCTGCCACGTCCTCCATGAGGATCAATTGGGAGAAATGTTCCAGACTCCTGGTGAGTCAGTGGCGGGTGGACATTCTGCCGGAGGAGTTAACACCTTTTGCGTGGAGCACCACGCACCTCCTCTATCTGGGAGTTCACTTTAGCCCCGCTGAGGAAGCCTGGCCGGCAAACTGGCAGGAGTTGGAGGTGAAAGTCACCACTCGGCTGGGGCACTGGACAGGACTGCTCCGAGTGCTTTCCTACAGGGGCCAAGTGCTGGTCATAAACCAACTGGTGGCCTCCATGCTGTGGTACTGGTTGGTTACTTTGGCCCCGCCCCCTGTATTTGCCTCCAAAATCCAGAAGAAACTCATCGATTTCTTCAGGGGCAAGAGGAAACACTGGGTCTCTGCCGTGGTCCTGAGTCTCACGATCGAGGAGGACGACCAGTCCCTGGTGTGCGTCCAAACCTGGGCTCCGACTCTCCGCCTTCGGACCCTGCAGAGATACCTGTACGTCGAGCGTCCTCCCAGATGGTGTGCGCTGGTGACGCATTTTTTCTGCCGGTGGGAGGAGGAGTAGCCGAAGCCCCCGAGATGCCCCTCGCTGCGGGTGACGAGGGGGCTCGGAGTGCGGGGTGCTCCCAGCCGAGCTGACACCCGTTCGGCCAGAACAGCTCATCAGACCCAGGCCCCAAAACCTTCCTTGGGAGCCGGTCCCGCACAACCCGAGCTGCCTCTCGGAAATGCCCTCCGTGCCATTCCAATCGGCGTGGTGGGGTTTCCTGTACGGGCTGCTCCTGCATACTCTCCACTTCATCACCCTCGTCAGCCGGACGGACACACCCTGGCGGTCCATGTTGCCATCTGGCGGTGAGGGGAAACCCCAGTGGAGGTCTCTCTACGCGGGTGTCTTCCCCCTTTACATCAGAGACCTGGGGTGGATGGTGTTGCACAGGGCAGTCCCATGCAATAGGCTTTTAAGTAGGTTCATGGACTCCCAGGCCGCCTGTACTTTCTGTGGCCTGGATGAGTCCGTGTTTCACATCTATATGGAGTGTGTGAGGTTGTAGCCCTTCTTTGAGTATTGAAGGGGCTGCTCCTCAAGTTCTGGCTGCACTTCAGTCCCACGCTCCTGATCTTTGGGCACCTGGTGCGGAGGGGCATGGGCCGGGAGGAGGATCTCCTCATCGGTCTGCTCCTGGGCCTGGCCAAGGTGGCAATTCACAGGTCCAGGCTGCGGGCCGTCGGGGGGTCCATCCGCCCTGATTGCCTGCCCCTCTTCCATGGTTACGTTCACGCCCGGGTGTCCCTGGAGAAGGAGCATGCGATGTCCACCAGTACGCTTGAAGCCTTCCGCGACCGGTGGGCACCGCAGGGACTGGAGTGCATTGTCGACACCGAGAATGGCATTTTAATTTGAGTTTTTGTTTTATTTGTCTGGTTTAATAAAGTTATTTTATGAAACATATATAAAAGGGGGTTTGAGGAATAAAGGCCCCCTCGACACAAAATACCACCTTTTAAAAAAAAAGGGGTTACATACAGAGTAAAGTCTCTGGTTTAGTGTGATAATGCTTCCACCTATGATAAATCTCCCCTTCATTTAAAAAGATAAAAAGTGACAATTCTTACCAACAGCGAGCCCGGGATCACTGTTCATTGTCTGGACAATCTCCATCCCCTGCAATATCACATTAACCATAAGTGATATAACACTTTAAGAACACCTTTAAAACAACTCACAAACATTTTAAAATCAAAGTTGTCACATATCTAGAATTTTTTTCTCAGTTGCAACTGCACGGGTCTTAAGAGGGAGAATTGTAAATATTGTGAGAACAGGTTACCCTGTCATGAAACATCACTGCATCAACACAAATCACTGCACTGGTCTCTCAGAATCACAGAATTGTTGCAGCGCAGAATGAGGCCATTCAGCCCATCACGTCTGCACTGCCTCTCTGAAAGAGAAACTCCCTCTGTTCCATTTCCCCGCCTTCTCCCTGTAATCCTGCACATTCTTCCTTTTCATATAACTGTCTAATTCCCTTTTGAATGCTTCAGTTGAACCTGCCTCCACCACTGTTCCTGGCAGTGAATTCCAGACCCCCACCACCCTCTGGGCTTAAATGTTTTCCCTCATGTCCCCGCTAATCCTTCTACTAATCACCTTAAATCTGTGCCCCCTCGTGATTGTCCTCTCCGCTAGGGGGAAACAGATCCTTCCTGTCTACTCTATCTGGGCCCCTCATAATTTTGTCTTCTTCTTTGGCCTCTTTATCTCGAGAGACAATGGATACGCGCCTGGAGGTGGTCAGTGGTTTGTGAAGCAGCACCTGGAGTGGCTATAAAGGCCAATTCTAGAGTGACAGGCTCTTCCACAGGTGCTGCAGAGAAATTTGCTTGTCGGGGCTGTTACACAGTTGGCTCTCCCCTTGCGCCTCTGTCTTTTTTCCTGCCAACTGCTAAGTCTCTTCGACTCGCCACATTTTAGCCCCGTCTTTATGGCTGCCCGCCAGCTCTGGCGAACGCTGGCAACTGACTCCCATGACTTGTGATCAATGTCACAGGATTTCATGTCGCGTTTGCAGACGTCTTTAAAGCGGAGACATGGACGGCCGGTGGGTCTGATACCAGTGACGAGCTCGCTGTACAATTATGTACATAATTTTGTACACTTCAATTAAGTCACCCCTCAGTCTCCTCTGTTCTAAGGAAAACAACCCTAGCCGATCCAATCTTTCCTCATAGCTGCCACTTGCAAGCACTGGCAACATTTTTGTAAATCTCCTCTGTACTCTCTCCAGAGAAATATATCCTTCCTGTAATGTGACCAGATCTGTATGCAATACTCCAGCTGTGGCCTAACCAGTGTTTTATACAGTTCCAGCATTACATCCCTGCTTTTGTATTCTATACCTCGGCCAATAAAGGAAAGCATTCCATATGCTTTCTTCATCGCTCTGTCTACCTGTACCTGCCGTCTTCAGGTACCTGTGGACATGCACTCCAAGGTCTCTCACTTCTTCTACCCCTGTCAATATCCTCCCGTTTATTGTGTATTCCTTTGCTTTATTGTCCTTCCCCAAATGCATTACCTCACACTTTTCTGGATTGAATTCCATTTGCCACTTTTCTGCCCACTCAACCAAATCATTGATATCATTCTGGAGTCTGCGGCTATCCTCTTCACTATCAACTACACAGCCAATTTTTGTTTCATCTGCAAATTTCCCAATCATGTCTCCCACATTTAAGTCAAATCATGAAGCAGCTTGAAGCATTTCTCAGACACGAGTGCAGAAATTTGTCTCACAATAAACCCCAGCCCAATCTCAGTGAATGTTTTACAGATGTGGGCCTCAGGATGGGTCTTATGATAACAAGATTTTTTTTTTTATTCGTTCATGGGATGTGGGCGTCGCTGGCCAGGCCAGCAATTATTGCCCATCCCTAATTGCCCTTGAGAAGGTGGTGTTGAGCTGCCTTCTTGAACCGCTGCAGTCCATGTGGGGTAGGTACACCCACAGTGCTGTTAGGAAGGGAGTTCCAGGATTTTGACCCAGCGACAGTGAAGGAACGGCGATATAGTTCCAAGTCAGGATGGTGTGTGACTTGGAGGGGAACTTGCAGGTGGTGGTGTTCCCATGTAGTTGCTGCCGTTGTCCTTCCGGTTGGTTGAGGTTGTGGATTAGGAAGGTGCTGTCTAAGGAACCTTGGTGAGTTTGTGCAGTGCATCTTATAGATGGTACACACTGCTGCAACTGTGCATCTGTGGTGGAGGGAGTGAATGTTTGTGGATGGGGTGACAATCAAGCGGGCTGCTTTGTCCTGGATGGTTTCGAGCTTCTTGAGTGTTGTTGGAGCTGCACCCATCCAGGCAAGTGGAGAGTATTCCATCACACTCCTGACTTGTGCCTTAAAGATGGTGGACAGGCTTTGGGGAGTCAGGAGGTGAGTTACTCGCTGCAGGATACCTAACCTCTGACCTGCTCTTGTAACCATGGTATTTATATGGCTACTCCAGTTCAGTTTCTGGTCAATGGTAACCCCTAGGATGTTGATAGTGGTGGATTCAGCGATGGTAATGCCATTGAATGTCAAGGGGAGATGGTTAGATTCTCTCTTGTTGGAGATGGTCATTGCCTGGCACTTGTGTGGTGCGAATGTTACTTGCCACTTATCAGTCCAAGCCTGGATATTGTCCAGGTCTTGCTGCATTTCTACACGGACTGCTTCAGTATCTGAGGAGTCACGAATGGTGCTGAACATTGTGCAATCATCAGCGAACATCCCCACTTCTGACCTTATGATTGAAGGAAGGTCATTGATGAAGCAGCTGAAGATGGTTGGGCCTAGGACACTACCCTGAGGAACTCCTGCAGCGATCTCCTGAAGCTGAGATGATTGACCTCCAACAACCACAACCATCTTCCTTTGCACTAGGTATGACTCCAACCAGCTGGGAGTTTTCCCCCTGATTCCCATTGACCTCAGTTTTGCTCGGGCTCCTTGATGCCATACTCGGTCAAATGCTGCCTTGATGTCAAGGGCAGTCACCTCACCTCTTGAGTTCAGCTCTTTTGCCCATGTTTGAACCAAGGCTGTAATGAGGTCAGGTGCTGAGTGGCCCTGGCGGAACCCAAACTGAGCATCACTGAGCAGGTTATTGCTGAACAAGTGCCACTTGATAGCACTGTTGACGACACCTTCCATCACTTTACTGATGATTGAGAGTAGACTGATGGGATGGTAATTGGCCGGGTTTGATTTGTCCTGCTTTTGTAGCTGTACTGGAACAACTTGGCTAGGGGTACAGCCAGTTATGGAGCATAAATCTTCAGTACTACTGCCGAGAGGTTGTCAGGGCCATAGTCTTTGCAGTATCCAGTGCCTTCAGCCATTTGATTGAATTTTACATTCAGTTTGAGGGAGAGAAGAGTGGGTTCAAGACTAGTATTTTAAACTTAAATAAGGGCAATTATGAGGGCATGAAAGCAGAGCTAGTTAAAGTGAACTGGCAAATTAGGTTAAAGGGATAGGTCAATAGAGATGCAGTGGCAGACATTTAAGGGGATATTTCAGAATACACAGAATAGATACATTTCAACGAGAAAGAAAAATTCCAAGGGTGGGACCCACCATCCGTGGTTAACTAAAACAGTTAAAGATAGTATCAAACTTAAAGAAAAAGCCTAAAATTGCACAAAGATGGGAGGCAGGTCAGCAGATTGGACAGAATATAAAAAAAGCAAAGAATGACTAAAAGATTGATAAGTAAGGTAAAATTAGAGTACGAGAGAAAGCTAGCAAGAAATATAAAGACAGTAAGAGTTTCTGTTGATATTTTAAAAAGAAGAGTTAACAAAGTGTATGTTGGTCCTATAGAAAGTGAGTCTGGGGAATTAATAATGGATAATAAGGAGATGGCAGATGAATTGAACAGATATTTTGCATCGGTCTTCACTATTGAGGATACAAGTAACATCCCAGTATTAGCTGCAAGTCAGGAAATGGAAGGGAGGAAGGAACTCAAGAAAATTACAATCACCAGGGAAGTGGAACTGAACAAATTGTTGGAGCTGCGGGCTGACAAGTCCCCAGGTTCTGATGGACTTCATTCTAGGGTGTTAAAAGAAGTGGCGAGTGAGAGAGTTGATGCGTTAGTTTTAATTTTCCAAAATTCCCTAGATTCAGGGAAGGTTCCGTTAGATTGGAAAATAGTGAATGTTTATTCAAAAAGGGAGAGAGACAGAAAGCAGGAAACTACAGACCAGTTGGCTGAACGTCTGTCTTAGGGAAAATGTTAGAAGCTGTTATTAAAGACGTTATAGCAGGGCACTTAAAAAAATTCAAGGTAATCAGGCGGAGTCAACATGGTTTTGTGAAAAGGAAATCATATTTAACCAATTTATTGGAGTTCTTTGAAGGAGTAACATGTGCTGTGGATAAAGGGGAACTGGTGGATGTATTGTACTTAGATTTCCAGAAGGCATTTAATAAGGTACCACATCAAAGGTTATTGCAGAAAATAAAAGCTCATGGTGTAGGGGGTAACATATTGGCATGGATAGAAGATTGGCTAGCTAACAGGAAACAGAGAGCAGGCATAAATGGGTCATTTTCTGTTTGGCAAGATATGCCACAGGGATCTGTGCTGGGGCCTCAAATGTTTACAATTTATATAAATGACAGATGAAGAGAGTGAAGGTATGGATGCTAAATTTGCTGATGACACAAAGATAGGTAGGAAAGTAACTTGTGAAGAGGACATGAGGAGGGTACAAAGGGATATAGTTAGGGTAAGTGAGTGGCAAAGACCTGGCAAATGGAGGATAATGTCGGTGAATGTGAAATTGTCCACTTTGGCAGGAATTTAAAAAAAGAAGCATATTATCTAAATGGTGAGAGATTGCAGAGCTCTGAGACGCAGAGGGATCTGGGTGTCCTAGTGTATGAATCGCAAATGGTTAGTATGCAGGTACAACACGTAATTAGGAAAGCTAATAGAATGTTATCGTTTATTTGCGAGGGGAATTGAACACAAAAGTAGGGAGGTTATGCTTCAGCTATCCCGGGCATTGGTGAGACCACATCTGGAGTACTGTGTACAGTACTGGTCTCCTTATTCAAGGAAGGATGTAAATGTGTTGGAGGCAGAACAGAGAAGGTTTACTAGACTAATACCTGGAATGGACAGGCTGTCTTACGAGGAAAGATTGGACAGGCTGGGCTTGTATTGGCTTGGAATTTAGAAGAGTAAGAGGCGACTTGATTGAAACATATAAGATCCTGAGGGGTTTTGACAGGGTGAATGTGGAAAAGATGTTTCCCCTTGTGGGAGAATCTAGAACTAGGGGTCACTGTTTAAAAATAAGGGGTCACCCATTTAAGACAGAGATGAGGAGAAATTTTTTCTCTCAGAGGTTCGAGAGTCTTTGGAATTCTCTTCCTCAAAAGGCAGTGGAAGCAGAGTCTTTGGATATTTTTAAGGCAGAGGTAGATAGATTCTTGATAAGCAAGGGGGTGGAAGGTTATCGGGGGTAGGTGGAAATGTGGAGTAATCAGTTCAGCCATGAACTTATTGAATGGTGAAGCAAGCTTGAGGGGCCGAGTGGCCTACTCCTGCTCCTAATTCGTATGTTTATATTTCTTGATATCACGTGAAGTGAATCAAATTGACTGAAGACTGGAATCTGTGATGCTGGGGACTTCGAGAGACTGAGATGGATCATCCGCTCAGCACTTCTGGCTGAAGATGGTTGCAAATATTTCAGCCTTGTCTTTGCACGGATATGCCAGGCTCACCCGTCATTGAGGTGGAGATATTTGTGGAGCCACCACCTTCCATTAGTTGTTTAAGTTTCTACCACCATTCACAATTGGATGCGGCAGGACTGCAGATCTTAGATCTGATCTGTTGGTTGTGGGATCGCTTTGCTCAATTGTGTGCTGCTTCCGCTGTTGGCATGCATGTAGTTCTGTGCTGCAGCTTCACCAGGTTGGCACCAGGTATGCCTGGTGCTGCTCGCGATGTGTTCTCCTGCACTCTTCATTGAACGAGGGTTGAACCCCTGGGTTGATGATAATGGTAGAGTGGGGGATATGCCGGGCCATGAGGTTACAGATTGTGGTTGAGTACAATTCTGTTGCTACTGATGGCCCACAGCGCCTCATGGATGCCCAGTTTTGAGCTGCTAGATCTGTTCTGAATCTGTCACATTTAACATGGTGTTACTGCTGCACAACACGTTGGAGAGTACCTTCAGTGTGAAGACAAAATGGTGGGCTAGGATATACCCAGGGATGGTGATGGAGGATCCTGAGACACTGGCTGTAAGGTATGATTGGGTGAGTATGACTATGTCAGGCTGTCGACTAGTCTGTGGGACAACGCACCCAATTTTGCACAAATCCCCAGATGTTAATGAGAAGGACTGGGCAGGGTGTGCCTTTGTCATTTCTGGTGCCTAGGCTAATGCTGGGTTCCATCCAGTTTTAATCTTTTTTTTTGAGTTTTCTGTAGGAGTTTGATACAACTGAGTGTCTTGCTCGGCCATTTCAGAGGCAATTAAGAGTTAACGACATTGCTGTGGGTCTGGAGTCACATGTAGGCCAGACTGGGTAAGGACAGCAGATTTACTCCCCTAAAAGAGCATTAGTGAGGTACTCAGGGTGGGTCGTATACTGACAGGTGAGGTACCTGGTTTAGGACAACCCAGTTTGGGTCAATCTGTGCATCTCCCTCAGGGTCCAGGACCACAGTCTGATAGGCTCGGAAATCAGTGAGCGTAATCTGAGCATTTTCGGGACAAACATCGATAACATCAATGACCTTATCATCATCAAAATCTCCTTCGCAGGCGTCTCCCATCCCATTACCTGTCACATATTTCAAACAAGATGTTTAAGTCAGTGACCTCACATTAACTTAGCAGTTCAAACCATCTCAGTTATTCGTAACCATGCCCTTCAATTCACACATTGTGTCTGTGCAGCTCTTTGCCAGAGCAATCGCAAACTAATCCCACTGCCCCGCACTCTCCCCATAGCCCTGTATCAATCCCAAATTAATCCCACTGCCCCGCACTCTCCCCATAGCCCTGTATCAATCCCAAATTAATCCCACTGCCCCACTCTCTCCCCATAGCCCTGTATCAATCCCAAACTAATTCCACTGCCCCGCGCTCTCCCCATAGCCCTGTATCAATCCCAAACTAATCCCACTTCCCCGCTCTCTCCCCATAGCCCTGTATCAATCCCAAACTAATCCCACTGCCCTGCACTCTCCCCATAGCCCTGTATCAATCCCAAACTAATCCCACTTCCCCGCTCTCTCCCCATAGCCCTGTATCAATCCCAAACTAATCCCACTGCCCCGCACTCTCCCCATAGCCCTGTATCAATCCCAAACTAATCCCACTGCCCCGCACTCTCCCCATAGCCCTGTATCAATCCCAAATTAATCCCACTGCCCCGCACTCTCCCCATAGCCCTGTATCAATCCCAAACTAATCCCACTTCCCCGCTCTCTCCCCATAGCCCTGTATCAATCTCCAAACTAATCCCACTGCCCCGCACTCTCCCCATAGCCCTGTATCAATCCCAAATTAATCCCACTGCCCCGCACTCTCCCCATAGCCCTGTATCAATCCCAAACTAATCCCACTTCCCCGCTCTCTCCCCATAGCCCTGTATCAATCCCAAACTAATTCCACTGCCCCGCACTCTCCCCATAGCCCTGTATCAATCCCAAACTAATCCCACTGCCCCGCACTCTCCCCATAGCCCTGTATCAATCCCAAACTAATCCCACTTCCCCGCTCTCTCCCCATAGCCCTGTATCAATCCCAAACTAATTCCACTGCCCCGCGCTCTCCCCATAGCCCTGTAGATTGGGATTGATACAGGGCTATGGGGAGAGAGCGGGGAAGTGGGATTAGTTTGGGATTGATACAGGGCTATGGGGAGAGAGCGGGGCCGAGGGATTAGTTTGGGATTGATACAGGGCTATACAAGGCCGATTTCAATATGATAAAACAAGATCTGGTCAAAGTGGACTGGGAGCAGCTACTTGTAGGAAAGTCTACATCAGACCAGTGGGAGTCATTCAAAGAGGAAATAGTGAGGGTTCAGAGCCAACATATTCCCGTAAAGGTGAAGGGTAGGACCATCAAGTCCAGGGAACCCTGGATGTCAAGGGATATAGAGGATTGGATATAGAAAAAAAAGGGAGACTAATGGCAGATTCAGAGTGCTGAAAACAGCAGAGGTGCAAGAGGAATGACAGAAAGTGTAGGGGGGGTACTTAAAAAAAGTAATTAGGAGAGCGAAGAGGGGGCATGAAAAAACACTGGCGGGCAAGATAAAGGAAAATGCCAAGGTGTTTTATAAGTATATTATAGTGTACGGGAACACGTTCTTGCTATGGAGGGAGTGCAGCGAAGGTTCACCAGACTGATTCCTGGGATGGCAGGACTGACGTATGAAGAGAGATTGGGTCGATTAGGCTTGTATTCACTAGAGTTTAGAAGAATGAGAGGGGATCTCATAGAAACCTACAAAATTCTAACAGGACTGGACAGACTAGATGCAGGAAGGATGTTCCCGATGGCGGGGGAGTCCAGGACCAGGGGTCACAGTCTAAGGATAAGGGGTAAGTCATTTAGGACTGAGATGAGGAGAGATTTCTTCACCCAGAGAGTGGTGAACCTGTGGAATTCTCTACCACGGAAAGCAGTTGAGGCCAAATCATTAAATATATTCAAGAAAGAGTTGGATATAGTTCTTGGGGCTAAAGGGATCAAGGGATACGGGGAGAAAGCGGGAACAGGGTACTGAGTTTGGATGATCAGCCATGATCGTATTGAATGGCGGAGCAGGCTCGAAGGGCCGAAAGGCCTACTCCTGCTCCTATTTTTCTATGTTTCTATTAAGGGCAAGGGGATAACCAGGGAAAGAGTAGGGCCCATTAGGAACCAAAGTGGCAATCTGTGTCTGGAGCCGGAGGACGTAGGTAAGGTTTTAAATGATTACTTTTCATCCGTGTTCACTATGGAGAAGGACGATGTAGGTGTAGAGATCAGGGAGGGGGATTGTGATATACTTGAACAAATTAACATTGAAAGGGAGGAGGTATTAGCGGTTTTAGCGGGCATAGAAGTGGATAAATCCCCAGGCCCTGATGAGATGTATCCCAGGCTGTTATGTCAGGCGAGGGAGGAGATAGCCGGGGCTCTGACACAAATTTTCAAATCCTCTCTGGCCACAGGAGAGATACCAGAGGACTGGATCTCAGCGAATGTGGTACCATTATTCAAGAAGGGTAGCAGGGATAAAGCAGGTAATTACAGGCCAGTGAGTCAAACATCAGTGGTTGGGAAACTATTGCAAAAAATTCTGAGGGACAGGATTAATCTCCACTTGGAGAGGCAGGGGTTAATCAGGGATAGTCAGCATGGCTTTGTCAGGTGAAGATCGTGTCTAACTAACTTGATTGAATTTTTCGAGGAGGTGACTAGATGTGTAGATGAGGGTAAAGCAGTTGATGTAGTCTACATGGACTTCAGTAAGGCTTTTGATAAGGTCCTGCATGGGAGATTGGTTAAGAAGGTAAGAGCCCATGGGATCCAGGGCAATTTGGCAAATTGGATCCAAAATTGGCTTAGTGGCAGGAGGCAGAGGGTGATGGTCGATGGTTGTTTTTGTGAGTGGAAGCCTGTGACCAATGTTGTACCACAGGGATCGGTGCTGGGACTCTTGCTGTTTGTAGTGTACATTAATGATTTAGACGTGAATATAGGAGGTACGATCAGTAAGTTCGCAGATGACACGAAAATTGGTGGTGTAATAAATAGCGAGGAGGAAAGCCTTAGATTACAGGACGATATAGATGGGCTGGTAAGATGGGCAGAGCAGTGGCAAATGGAATTTAATCCAGAGAAGTGTGAGGTGATGCATTTTGGGAAGACTGAACAAGGCAAGGGAATATACAATGGATGGTAGGACCCTAGGATGTACAGAGGGTCAGAGGGACCTTGGTGTACTTGTCCATAGATCACTGAAGGAAGCAGCACAGGTAGATAAGGTGGTTAGGAAGGCTTATGGGATACTTGCCTTTATTAGCCGAGACATAGAATATAAGAGCAGGGAGGTTATGATGGAGCTGTATAAAACACTAGTTAGGCCACAGCTGGAGTACTGTGTACAGTTCTGGGCACCACACTATAGGAAGGATGTGATTGCACTGGAGAGGGTGCAGAGGAGATTCACCAGGATGTTGCCTGGGCTGGAGCATTTCAGCTATGAATAGAGACTGAAAGGACTTGGGTTGTTTTCCTTAGAGCAGAGAAGGCTGAGAGGGGACCTGATTGAGGTATACAAAATTAGGGGCAGATTGGAAGAAAAGGTTTCCCTGAGCAGAGGTGACAATAACCAGGGGGCATAGATTTAAGGTAAGGGACAGGAGGTTTAGAGGGGATTTGAGGAAAAGAAATTTCACCCAGAGGGTGGTTGGAATCTGGAATGCACTACCAGAAGAGGTGGTAGAGGCAGGAACCCCCACAACATTTAAGAAGTATTTAGATGAGCACTTTTTGAAACACCACAGCATACAAGGCTATGGGATAAATGCTGGAAACTTGGATTAAAATAGGTGCTTGATGGCCGGCGCAGACACGGTGGGCCGAAAGGCCTGTTTCTGTGCTGTACAACTCTATGTAACAATCCCAAACTAATCCCACTGCCTCGCTCTCTCCCCATAGCCTGTATCAATCCCCAAACTAATCCCACTGCCCCAATCTCTCCCCAAAGTCTGTATCAACCCCAAACTAATCCCACTGTCCCGCTCTCTCCCCATTGCCCTGTATCAATCCCCAAACTAATCCCACTGCCCCAATCTCTCCCCAAAGTCTGTATCAACCCCAAACTAATCCCACTGTCCCGCTCTCTCCCCATAGTCTGTATCAATCCCAAACTAATCCCACTGTCCCGCTCTCTCCCCATAGCCTGCATCAATCCCAAACTAATCCCACTGCCCCGCTCTCTCCCCATAGCCTGCATCAATCCCAAACTAATCCCACTGTCCCGCTCTCTCCCCATAGCCTGTATCAATCCCAAACTAATCCCACTGTCCCGCTCTCTCCCCATAGTCTGTATCAATCCCCAAACTAATCCCACTGCCCCAATCTCTCCCCAAAGTCTGTATCAACCCCAAACTAATCCCACTGTCCCGCTCTCTCCCCATAGTCTGTATCAATCCCCAAACTAATCCCACTGCCCCAATCTCTCCCCATAGTCTGTATCAATCCCGGGGCAGTGGGATTAGTTTGGGATTGATACAGACTATGGGGAGAGAGCGGGACAGTGGGATTAGTTTGGGGTTGATACAGACTTTGGGGAGAGATTGGGGCAGTGGGATTAGTTTGGGCGGCACATTGGCGCAGTGGTTAGCACCGCAGCCTCACAGCTCCAGGGACCCGGGTTCGATTCCGGGTACTGCCTGTGTGGAGTTTGCAAGTTCTCCCTGTGTCTGCGTGGGTTTTCTCCGGGTGCTCCGGTTTCCTCCCACAAGCCAAAAGACTTGCAGGTTGACAGGTAAATTGGCCGTTATAAATTGTCACTAGTATAGGTAGGTGGTAGGGCAATATAGGGACAGGTGGGGATGTTTGGTAGGAATATGGGATTAGTATAAATGGGTGGTTGATGTTCGGCACAGACTCGGTGGGCCGAAGGGCCTGTTTCAGTGCTGTATCTCTAATCTAATCTAATCCCACTGCCCCACTCTCTCCCCATAGCCTGTACCAATCCCAAACTAATCCCACTGCCCCGCTCTCTCCCCATAGCCCTGTATCAATCCCCAAACTAATCCCACTACCTTGCTCTCTCCCCATAGCCTGTATCAATCCCAAACTAATCCCACTGCCCCTCTCTCTCCCCATAGCCTGTATCAATCCCAAACTAATCCCACTGCCCCTCTCTCTCCCCATAGCCTGTATCAATCCCAAACAAATCCCACTACCTTGCTCTCTCCCCATAGCCTGTATCAATCCCAAACTAATCCCACTGCCCCGCTCTCTCCCCATAGCCCTGTATCAATCCCCAAACTAATCCCACTACCTTGCTCTCTCCCCATAGCCTGTATCAATCCCAAACTAATCCCACTGCCCCGCTCTCTCCCCATAGCCTGTATCAATCCCAAACTAATCCCACTGCCCCAATCTCTCCCCATAGCCTGTATCAATCCCAAACTAATCCCACTGCCCTAATCTCTCCCCATAGCCCTGTATCAATCCCAAACTAATCCCACTGCCCCGCCCTCTCCCCATAGCCCTGTATCATTCCCAAACTAATCCCACTGCCCTAATCTCTCCCCATAGACCTGTATCAATCCCAAACTAATCCCACTGCCCTAATCTCTCCCCATAGCCCTGTATCAATCCCCAAACTAATCCCACTGCCCCGCTATCTCCCCATAGCCTGTATCAATCCCAAACTAATCTCACTACCTTGCTCTCTCCCCACAGCCTGTATCAATCCCAAACTAATCCCACTGCCCCTCTCTCTCCCCATAGCCTGTATCAATCCCAAACTAATCCCACTGCCCTTCTCTCTCCCCATAGCCTGTATCAATCCCAAACTAATCCCACTGCCCCGCTCTCTCCCCATAGCCCTGTATCAATCCCAAACTAATCCCACTGCCCTAATCTCTCCCCATAGCCCTGTATCAATCCCAAACTAATCCCACTGCCCCGCCCTCTCCCCATAGCCCTGTATCATTCCCAAACTAATCCCACTGTCCTAATCTCTCCCCATAGCCCTGTATCAATCCCAAACTAATCCCACTGCCCTAATCTCTCCCCATAGCCCTGTATCAATCCCCAAACTAATCCCACTGCCCCGCTATCTCCCCATAGCCTGTATCAATCCCAAACTAATCCCACTGCCTTGCTCTCTCCCCATAGCCCTGTATCAATCCCCAAACTAATCCCACTACCTTGCTCTCTCCCCATAGCCTGTATCAATCCCAAACTAATCCCACTGCCCCGCTCTCTCCCCATAGCCTGTATCAATCCCAAACTAATCCCACTGCCCCGCTCTCTCCCCATAGCCTGTATCAATCCCAAACTAATCCCACTGCCCTAATCTCTCCCCATAGCCCTGTATCAATCCCAAACTAATCCCACTGCCCCAATCTCTCCCCATTGCCTGCATCAATCCCCAAACTAATCCCACTGCCCCGCTATCTCCCCATAGCCTGTATCAATCCCAAACTAATCCCACTGCCCCGCTCTCTCCCCATAGCCCTGTATCAATCCCCAAACTAATCCCACTACCTTGCTCTCTCCCCATAGCCCTGTATCAATCCCAAACTAATCCCACTGCCCCAATCTCTCCCCATTGCCTGCATCAATCCCCAAACTAATCCCACTGCCCCGCTCTCTCCCCATAGCCCTGTATCAATCCCCAAACTAATCCCACTACCTTGCTCTCTCCCCATAGCCTGTATCAATCCCAAACTAATCCCACTGCCCCAATCTCTCCCCATTGCCTGTATCAATCCCAAACTAATCCCACTGCCCCGCTCTCTCCCCATAGCCTGTATCAATCCCAAACTAATCCCACTGCCCCAATCTCTCCCCATAGCCTGTATCAATCCCAAACTAATCCCACTGCCCTAATCTCTCCCCATAGCCCTGTATCAATCCCAAACTAATCCCACTGCCCCACTCTCTCCCCATAGCCCTGTATCAATCCCAAACTAATCCCACTGCCCCGCCCTCTCCCCATAGCCCTGTATCAATCCCAAACAAATCCCACTGCCCCAATCTCTCCCCATAGCCCTGTATCATTCCCAAACTAATCCCACTGCCCTAATCTCTCCCCATAGCCCTGTATCAATCCCAAACTAATCCCACTGCCCCAATCTCTCCCCATAGCCCTGTATCATTCCCAAACTAATCCCACTGCCCTAATCTCTCCCCATAGCCCTGTATCAATCCCAAACTAATCCCACTGCCCCAATCTCTCCCCATTGCCTGCATCAATCCCCAAACTAATCCCACTGCCCCGCTATCTCCCCATAGCCTGTATCAATCCCAAACTAATCCCACTGCCTTGCTCTCTCCCCATAGCCCTGTATCAATCCCCAAACTAATCCCACTGCCCCAATCTCACCCCATAGTCTGTATCAACCCCAAACTAATCCCACAGCCACGCTCTCTCCCCATAGTCTGGATCAATCCCAAACTAATCCCACTGCCCCATTCTCTCCCCGTAGCCCTGTATCAATCGCAAACTAATCCCACTGCCCCAATCTCTCCCCATAGTCTGGATCAATCCCAAACTAATCCCACTGCCCCATTCTCTCCCTGTAGCCCTGTATCAATCCCAAACTAATCCCACTGCCCTGCCCTCTCCCCAAAGCCTGAATCAATCCCAAACTAATCCCACTTCCCCAATCTTTCCGCACAGCCTGTATCAATCCCAAACTAATCCCACTGCCCCACTCTCTCCCCGTAGCCTTGTATCAATCCCAAACTAATCCCACTGCCCCGCCCTCTCCCCATAGCCTGCATCAATCCCAAACTAATCCCACTTCCCCAATCTTTCCCCATAGCCTGTATCAATCCCAAACTAATCCCACTGCCCCGCCCTCTCCCCATAGCCTGCATCAATCCCAAACTAATCCCACTTCCCCAATCTTTCCCCATAGCCTGTATCAATCCCAAACTAATCCCACTGCCCCACTCTCTCCCCGTAGCATTGTATCAATCCCAAACTAATCCCACTGCCCCACTCTCTCCCCGTAGCCTTGTATCAATCCCAAACTAATCCCACTGCCCCGCCCTCTCCCCATAGCCTGCATCAATCCCAAACTAATCCCACTTCCCCAATCTTTCCCCATAGCCTGTATCAATCCCAAACTAATCCCACTGCCCCACTCTCTCCCCGTAGCCTTGTATCAATCCCAAACTAATCCCACTTCCCCAATCTTTCCCCATAGCCTGCATCAATCCCAAAATAATCCCACTTCCCCAATCTTTCCCCATAGCCTGTATCAATCCCAAACTAATCCCACTTCCCCAATCTTTCCCCATAGCCTGTATCAATCCCAAACTAATCCCACTGCCCCACTCTCTCCCCGTAGCCTTGTATCAATCCCAAACTAATCCCACTGCCCCACTCTCTCCCCATAGCTTGCATCAATCCCAAACTAATCCCACTTCCCCAATCTTTCCCCATAGCCTGTATCAATCCCAAACTAATCCCACTGCCCCACTCTCTCCCCGTAGCCTTGTATCAATCCCAAACTAATCCCACTGCCCCACTCTCTCCCCATAGCCTGTATCAATCCCAATCTAATCCCACTGCCTCGCCCTCTCCCCATAGCCTGCACCAATCATAAACAAATCCCACTTCCCCAATCTTTCCCCATAGCTTGCATCAATTCCAAACTAATCCCACTTCCCCAATCTCTCCCCATAGCCCTGTATCAATCCGAAACTAATCCCACTGCCCCGCTCTCTCCCCAAAGCCCTGCATCAATCCCAAACTAATCCCACTGCCTTGGTCTCTCCCCGTAGCCTGTATCAATCCCAAACTAATCCCACTACCTTGCTCTCTCCCCATAGCCTGTATCAATCCGAAACTAATCCCACTGCCCCAATCTCTCCCCATAGTCTGTATCAACCCCAAACTAATCCCACTGCCCCACTCTCTCCCCGTAGCCCTGTATCAATCCCAAACTAATCCCACTGCCCCACCCTCTCCCCATAGCCTGCATCAATCCCAAACTAATCCCACTGCCCCGCCCTCTCCCCATAGCCTGCACCAATCATAAACAAATCCCACTTCCCCAATCTTTCCCCATAGCCTGTATTAATCCCAAACTAATCCCACTGCCCCACTCTCTCCCCATAGCCTGTATCAACCCCAAACTAATCTCACTGCCCTGCCCTCTCCCCATAGCCTGCACCAATCATAAACAAATCCCACTTCCCCAATCTTTCCCCATAGCTTGCATCAATCCCAAACTAATCCCACTTCCCCAATCTCTCCCCATAGCCCTGTATCAATCCCAAACAAATCCCACTGCCTCGCTCTCTCCCCATAGCCTGTATCAATCCCAAACTAATCCCACTGCCTTGGTCTCTCCCCGTAGCCTGTATCAATCCCAAACTAATCCCACTACCTTGCTCTCTCCCCATAGCCTGTATCAATCCGAAACTAATCCCACTGCCCCGCTCTCTCCCCAAAGCCCTGCATCAATCCCCAAACTAATCCCACTGCCCCAATCTCTCCCCATAGTCTGTATCAACCCCAAACTAATCCCACTGCCCCGCTCTCTCCCCATAGCCTGTATCAATCCCAAACTAATCCCACTGCCCCACCCTCTCCCCATAGCCTGCATCAATCCCAAACTAATCCCACTTCCCCAATCTTTCCCCATAGCCTATATCAATCCCAAACTAATCCCACTGCCCCGCTCTCTCCCCAAAGCCCTGCATCAATCCCAAACTAATCCCACTTCCCCAATCTTTCCCCATAGCCTGTATCTATCCCAAACTAATCCCACTGCCCCAATCTCTCCCCATAGTCTGTATCAATCCCAAACTAATCCCACTGCCCCACTCTCTCCCCGTAGCCTTGTATCAATCCCAAACTAATCCCACTGCCCCGCCCTCTCCCCATAGCCCTGTATCAATCCCAAACTAATCCCACTGCCCCAATCTCTCCCCATAGCCCTGGATCAATCCCAAACTAATCCCACTTCCCCAATCTTTCCCCACAGCCTGTATCATTCCCAAACTAATCCCACTGCCCTAATCTCTCCCCATAGCCCTGTATAAATCCCAAACTAATCCCACTGCCCCACACTCTCCCCATAGCCTGCATCAATCCCAACCTTTACCACAGTCCCGGGCTATCCCCATAGATTTGAGCTGAATTACAAATCTCATTTTCTATCGAGGATTCTCTATTTCTCTTATTTCTGATTTCCACTGTTTCTCAACCTCTCAACGAAGCTTTTGTCACCTCCAGACACAGCTTCTCACTGCACCACCTGATATACACGAGAGGCTGTACTCATCGCCCAAACATCTAACACATCAACCTCTAACTGCCTGACTGACCTGTAATCCATGGAATCTCCTGCAGGCAGTGATGACACTGTCAGCAACCCTGCACTTCTCACTTCCTTTCAATCAACCGCAATTTCCCATCTCTGCTCCACTCCTACCCTCTCTCTCTCTTCCCCACTCCCTCTCTCTCTCTCTCTGCTCCACTCCCTCCCTCTCTCTCTCTCTGCTCCACACCCTCCCTCTCTGTCTCTCTGCTCCACTCTCTCCCTCTCTCTCTTCCCCTCTCCCTCCCTCTCTCTCTCCCCCACTCCCTCCCTCTCTCTCTCTCTCTGCTCCACTCCCTCCCTCTCTGCTCCACTCTCTCCCTCTCGCTCTCTGCCCCATTCCCTCCCTCTCGCTCTCTGCCCCATTCCCTCCCTCTCGCTCTCTGCCCCACTCCCTCCCTCTCGCTCTCTGCCCCACTCCCTCCCTCTCGCTCTCTGTCCCACGCCCTCCCTCTCTCTCTCTGCCCCATGCCCTCCCTCTCTCTCTCTGCCCCACTCCCTCCCTCTCTCTCTCTGCCCCATGCCCTCCCTCTCTCTCTCTGTCCCACTCCCTCCCTCTCTCTGTCCCACTCCATGCCTCTCTCTTTCTGCCCCACTACTTCTCTCTGTCTCTCTCTCTGCCCCACTCTCTCTGCCCCACACCCTTCCTCTCACTCTCTGCCCCACTCCCTCCCTCTCTCTCTCTGTCCCACTCCCTCCCTCTCTCTCTGCTGCACGCCCTCCCTCTCTCTCTGCTGCACGCCCTCCCTCTCTCTCTCTGTCCCACTCCCTCCCTCTCTCTCTTTCTGCCCCATTCCCTATCTCTGCCCCACTCTCTCTCTGCCCCACACCCTTCCTCTCTCTCTCTCTGTCCCACTCTCTCCCTCTCTCTCTCTCTGCCCTGTTCCATCCCTCTCTCTCTGCCCTGTTCCATCTCTCTCTCTCTCTGCCCCAGTCCCTCCCTCTCTCTCTCTGCCCCACTTCCTGCCTCTCTTTCTCTCTCTGCCCCACTCCCCCCCTCTCTCTGCCCTGCTACAGCCCCCTCTCTCTTTCTGCCCTACTCCCTCTCACTGCCCCACTCCCTCCCTCTCTCTCTCTGCCCCACTCCCTCCCTCTCCCTCTCTGTCACACTCCCTCCCTCTCCCTCTCTGTCACACTCCCTCCCTCTCCCTCTCTGTCCCACTCCCTCCCTCTCCCTCTCTGTCCCACTTCCTCCCTCTCTCTCTCTGCCCCACGCCCTCCCTCCATCTCTACCTGCTCCACTCCCTACCTCCCTATCTCTGCCCCACACCATCCCTCTCTTTCTGCCCCACACCCTTCCACTCTCTCTCTGTCCCAGTCACTCCCTATCTCATTCTCTCTGCCCCACTCCCTCCCTCCCCCTGTCTCTCAGCCCCGCTCCCTCCCTGTCTCTCTGCCCCGTTCCCTCCCTCTCTCTCTCTGTCCCACTCTCTCCATATCATTCTCTCTGTCCCGTTCCCACCCTCTCTTTCTCTGCTCCACTCCCTCCCTCTCTCTCTGTGTCCCACTCCCTCCCTCTCTCTCTGTGTCCCACTCCCTCCCCCACTCTCTCTCTGCCCCGTTCCATCCCTCTTATTCCGCCCCAGTTCCTGCCTCTTTCTCTCTCTGCCCCATTCCCTCCCTCTCTCTCTCTCCATATCTCATTCTCTCTGTCCCGTTCCCTCCCTCTCTTTCTCTGCCCCACTCCCTCCATCTCTCTGTGTCCCACTCCCTCCCTCTCTCTCTCTGTCCCACTCCCTCCCTCTCTCTCTGTCCCACTCCCTCTCTCCCTCTCCCTGTCCCACTCTCTCTGCCCAACTCCCTCCCTCCCTCTCTCTCTCTGTCTCACTCCCTCCCTCTCTCTCTCTGTCCCAGTCACTCCCTCCCTCTCTCTCTCTGCCCCACTCCCTCCCTCCCTCTCTCTCTCTCTGCCCCACTCTGTGATACAGAGAGAGAGAAACAGTTGTCACTCACCATCATGATCTTCTTGTGTTGGATTTACTACAAGACGGCAATTGTCCGGCCCAGGGGAGACAGTGTCAGGAATTCCATCGTTATCATCATCGTCATCACACTCATCACCCAGTCCGTCCCTGTCTGTATCCAGCTGGGCACTGTTAATGACCATTGGGCAATTATCTCTGGTGTCCTGGTGCCCATCACCGTCACTGAGAGCGGAGAGAGAGATAACATCCCAACTGTTCATTTTAACATTAATGCATCGTCCTAACCACGACACCCACCCACTCACCCACCCACCCTCCCTTTCTCCCACCCACTCACTCACTCACACCCTCACACCCACTCACTCACCCTCCCTTTCACCCACCCACTCACCCACCCACCCTCCCTTTCTCCCACCCACTCACTCACTCACACCCTCACACCCACTCACTCACCCTCCCTTTCACCCACCCACCCACACTCTCACCCACTCACCCACACCCACACCCTCTCATCCACCGTCCTCTCACCCACCCACCCTCCCTTTCTCCCACCCACTCACCCACCCACCCACTCACTCACCCTCACACCCACTCACTCACCCTCCCTTTCACCCACCCACCCACACTCTCACCCACTCACCCACACCCACACCCACACCCTCTCATCCACCGTCCTCTCACCCACCCACCCTCCCTTTCTCCCACCCACTCACCCACCCACCCACTCACTCACCCTCACACCCACTCACTCACCCTCCCTTTCACCCACCCACCCACACTCTCACCCACTCACCCACACCCACACCCTCTCATCCACCGTCCTCTCACCCACCCACCCTCCCTTTCTCCCACCCACTCACCCACTCACCCTCCCTTTCTCCCACCCACTCACCCACCCACCCACTCACTCACCCTCACACCCACTCACTCACCCTCCCTTTCACCCACCCACCCACACTCTCACCCACTCACCTACACCCACACCCTCTCATCCACCGTCCTCTCACCCACCCACTCACACTCTCACCCTCTCACCCACCCTCCTTTCACCCACTCACCCACACTCTCACCCACACTCCTCTCACCCACACTCCTCTCACCCACACTCCTCTCACCCACTCACCCACCCTCCTCTCACCCACTCACCCACACTCTCACCCTCTCACCCACCCTCCTTTCACCCTCTCACCCACACTCTCACTCACACTCCTCTCACCCACTCACCCACCCTCCTTTCACCCTCTCACCCACACTCTCACCCACACTCCTCTCACCCACTCACCCACCCTCCTTTCACCCTCTCACCCACACTCTCACCCTCTCACCCACCCTCCTTTCACCCTCTCACCCGCACACTCACCCACCCACTCGCCCACCCACATACACACACTCACACTACTATCCTTACCTGGTCTGGTCGACATGTGACTCCAGACTCACAGTATGTGGTTGACTCTAAAATGGTCTCTGAAATGGCCGAGCAAGCCAGTCATCCATTGTCCCACCACCATCACCATCCCTGGGTATGTCCTGTCCCCCTGGTGGAACAGATTCACCAGAGGTGGCGGCACAGAGATATACAGTTGGGAGGGAGTTGCTCTGGGAGTTCCCAACATTGACTCTGAACCCCATACAGTTTATTGGCATCAGGTCAAACATGGGCAAAGAAACCTGCTGCTGATTACCACCTACCGCCCTCCCTCAGCTGATGAATCAGTACTCCGCCATGTTGAACACCATTTGGAAGAAGCACTGAGGGTGGTAAGGGCACAGAATGTACTCTGGGTGGGGGGCTTCAATGTCCATCGCCAAGAGTGGCTCGGTAGCACCACTACTGACCGAGCTGGCCAAGTCCTAAAGGACATATCTGCTAGACTGGGTCCGCAGTAGGTGGTGAGGGAACCAACAAGAGGGAAAAATTTGCTTGACCTTGTTCTCACCAATCTGCCTGCTGCAGATGCATCTGTGCATGACAGTATTGTTAGGAGTGACCACCGTACAGTCCTTGTAGAGACGAAGGCCCAGCTTCACACTGAGGATACCCTCCATCATGCTGAGTGGCACCGCCACCATGCTAAATACGATAGATTCGGAACAAATCTGGCAGCGTGAAACTGGGCATCCATGAGGCGATGTGGGCAATCAGCAACAGCGGAGTTGTACTCAACCACAATGTGTAACCTCATGGCCCGGCATATCCCTCTCTCTACCATTACCATCAAGCCAGGGGATCAACCCTGGCTCAATAAAAAGGGCCAGAGAATATGCCAGGAGCAGCACCAGGCATACCTAGACATGAGGTGTCAACCTGGTGAAACTACCACACAGGACTACATACATGCTAAGCAGTGAAAACAGCATGCAATAGACAGAGCTAAGCGATCCCATAACCAACGGATCAGATCGAAGCTCTGCAGTCCTGCCACATCCAGTCATGAATGGTCGTGGACAATTAAACAACTAACTGGAGGAGGTGGCTCCACAAATATCCCCATCCTCAATGATGGGGGAGCCCAGCACATCAGTGTGAAAGATAATGCTGAAGCAATTGCAACAATCTTCAGCCAGAAGTGCCGAGTTGATGATCCATTTCGGCCTCCTCCTGAAGTCCCCAGCATCACAGATGCCAGACTTCAGCCAGTCCGATTCACACCGCATGATATCAAGAAATGGCTGAAGGCACTGGATACTGCAAAGGCTATGGGCCCTGACAATATTCCAGCAACAATACTGAAGACCTGTGCTCCAGAACTTGCCGCATCCCTAGCCAAGCTGTTCCAGTACAGCCACAACACTGGTATCTACCCGGCAATGTGGAAAATTATCCAGGTATGTCCTATTCATAAAAAGCAGGACAAATCCAATCTGGCCAATTACTACCCATAAATCTACTCTTGATCATCAGAAAAGTGATGGAAGGGGTCATCAACAGTGTTGTCAAGCGGCACTTAAACAGCAACAACCTGCTTACTGACACTCAGTTTGGGTTCCGCCAGGGCCACTCAGCTCCTGACCTCATTACAGCCTGGGTTCAAACATGGACAAAAGAGCTGAACTCAAGAGGTGAGGTGAGAGTGACTGCCCTTGACATCAAGGCAGCATTTGACCGGGTATGGCATCAAGGAGCCCGAGCAAAACTGGAGTCAATGGGAATCGGGGGAAAACTCTCTGCTGGTTGGGGTTGTATCTAGCGCAAAGGAAGATTGTTCTGGTTGTTGGAGGTCAATCATCTCAGTCCCAGGACATTACTGCAGGAGTTCCTCAGGGTAGTGTCCTAGGCCCAAACATCTTCAGCTGCTTCATCAATGACCTTCCCTCCATCATAAGGTCAGAAGTGGGGATGTTCGCTGATGATTGCACAATGTTCAGCACCATTCGTGACTCCTCAGATACTGAAGCAGCCCATGTCCATATGCAGCAAGACCTGGACAATATCTGGGCTTGGGCTGATAAGTGGCAAGTAATATTTGCGCCACACAAATGCCAGGCAATGACTATCTCTAGCAAGAGAGAATCTAACCATCTCCTCTTGACATTCAATGGCATTACCATCGCTGAATCCCCCACTATCAACATCCTGGGAGTGACCATTAACCAGAAACTGAACTGGAGTAGCCATAGAAATAGCATGGCTACAAGAGCAGGTCAGAGGCTAGGAATCCTGAGGCGAGTAACTCACCTCCTGACTCCCCGAAGCCTGTCCACCATCTACAAGAAATAAGTCAGGAGTGTGATGGAATACTCTCCACTTGCCTGGATGGGAGCAGCTCCAACTCAAGAAACTTGAGACCATCCAGAACAAAGCAGCCCACTTGATTGTCACCCCATCCATAAACATTCACTCCTTCCACCACCGACGTACAGTGGCAGCAGTGTCTACCATCTACAAGATGCACTGCAGCAATGCACCAAGGCTCCTTAGACAGCACCTTCTAAACCCGTGACCTCTACCAACTAGAAGGACAAGGGCAGCAAATGCATGGGAACACCATCACCTGCAAGTTCCCTCCAAGTCACACACCATCCTGACTTGGAACTATATTGCCGTTCCTTCACTGTCGCTGGGTCAAAATCCTGGAACTCCCTTCCTGACAGCACTGTGGGTGTACCTACCCCAAATGGACTGCAGCGGTTCAAGGCAGCTCGCCACCACCTTCTCAAGGACAATTAGGGATGGGCGGACCTGTGGGGAGAACGCCGAGTGCTGAGCCTATAAATCGACCCTGAGGATCGAGGCCCAGTCTCTTACCTTCTGGGAGCGGAGAGGGATGGAGAGGAGAGGAGAGGAGAGGAGAGGAGTGGAGAGGAGAGGAGAGGAGTGGAGTGGAGTGGAGAGGAGAGGAGAGGAGAGGAGAGGAGCTCTTCCAGCGCGCCAGAGTTTTGAAAAAAAAAGCCATCAGTGACATCAAAGGAGAGCTGCAAGGTGATTGGCTGGTGAGTAGCAGCTGTTAGAATATCTTAAAAAAAAGGGGAAAGTTTTTTTGTTGAAAAAAAAATCTCTGGTGATAAAGTGAGTACTACTAAAGTGTTTTTTTTAAGGACTTTAGATTGTAGTGGGTAGAACAAGGCCCCGAGGGTAATTAGTATTTTTTAATTAAGGGAGTAACTAATTAATCTAAGGGTAAATCATGCAGGAGAGCTCAGCCCCGTGATCTGTTCCTCCTGTGCTATGTGGGAAATCAGGGACACTTTCAGTGTCCCTGACGACCATGTGTGCAGGAAGTGTATCCATCTGCAGCTACTGACGACCCGCATTACGGAGCTGGAGCTGCGAGTGGATCCGTGATGCTGAGGATGTCGTGGATAGCATGTTTATTGAGGTGGTCACACCGCAGGTAATGGCTGCAGAGGCAGAAAAGAGATGGGTGACCACCAGGCGGAGTAGTAGGCGCAGGCAGGTAGTGCTGGAGTCCCCTGTGACCATCCTCCTCTCAAACAGATATACCGCTTTGGATACTGTTGGGGCGGGATGACCTCCTAGGGAAAAGCAGCAACAGCCAAGTTCGTGGCACCACAGAAGGCTCTGCTGCACAGCAGGGAAGGAAAAGGGGTGGAAGAGCTATAGTGATAGGGGATTCTATCGTAAGGGGTGCAGATAGACGTTTCTGTGGCCACAAACGAGACTCCAGGATGGTATGTTGCCTCCCTGGTGCGAGGGTCAAGGATGTCTCGGAGCGGCTGCAGGACATTCTGAAAGGGGAGGGTGAGCAGCCAGGGGTCGTGGTCCATATTGGTACTAACAACATAGGCAGGAAGAGAGATGAAGTCCTGCAAAGTGAATATAGGGAGTTAGGCAGAAGGTTAAAAGGCAGGACCTCTCGGGTTGTAATCTCAGGATTACTCCCTGTGTCACATGCTAGTGAGGGTAGGAATAGGAGGATTAGGCAAATGAATGCGTGGCTGAAGAGCTGGTGTAGGCGGGAGGGCTTCAGCTAATTGGATCATTGGGATCTCTTCTGGTGCAGAGGTGACCTGTACAAGAAGGACGGGTTGCATCTAAACTGGAGGGGGACCAATATCCTTGCGGGGAGGTTTGCTTGTACTACTCGGGAGGGTTTAAACGTGTCTTGTAGGGGGGGTGGGACCCAAAGTAGTAGTCTCTCAGATGAGATAGTTGAGGCAAATGTCGAGGTTAAAGCAAGCAAGTCCAGTAGGCAGGCCGGGCAGGGGCAGGACAGGGAGTGTGGAAGGTCTGGTAGGTTAAACTGCATTTACTTTAATGCAAGAAGCCTTACAGGTAAGGCAGATGAACTCAGAGCATGGATCGGTACATGGGATTGTGATATTATAGCTATTACGGAAACATGGTTGAGGGATGGCCAGGACTGGCAGCTCAATGTTCCGGGCTACCGATGCTTCTGGCGTGACGGAGGTGGAGGTAAGAGAGGAGGGGGAGTTGCACTATTGATTAGGGAGGACATCACGGCAGTACTTAGAGAGGATATCCCAGGGGAATGTCCAGCGAGGCCATATGGGTAGAACTTAGAAATAAGAAAGGGGTGATCACTTTGATGGGATTATACTATAGGCCCCCCAATAGTCAGAGGGAATTGGAGGAGCATATATGTAGGGAAATCACAGATAGGTGTAGGAATTATAAGGTTGTAATAGTAGGTGATTTTAACTTCCCTAATATTGACTGGGACTGCCTTAGTGCTAAGGGATCAGATGGAGAAGAATTTGTTAAGTGTGTCCAGGATAGTTTTCTGAAGCAGTGTGTGGATGGCCCGACTAGAGAAGGGGCTACACTCGACCTCCTCTTAGGAAATGAGGCTGGGCAGGTGGTTGATGTGTCAGTGGGGGAGCATTTTGGGACCAATGACCATAACTCTATTAGCTTCAAGATAGTTATGGAAAAGGATAGGACTGGTCCTCAGGTTGAGGTCCTAAATTGGGGGAAAGCTGATTTCGATGGCATCAGACAGGAACTCTCAAACGTTGAATGGGAGAGGCTGTTTACAGGTAAAGGGACGTCTGGCAAGTGGGAGGCCTTTAAAAGTGAGATAGGCAGAGTTCAGGGCCGGCATGTTCCTGTTAGATGGAAGGGCAAGGCTGGCAAGTTTCGGGAACCTTGGTTGACGAGGGATATTGAGGGTCTGGTCAGGACAAAGAAGGAGGCATATGTCAGGTATAGGCAGCTGGGATCGAGCGAGTCCCTCGAGGAGTCTCGGGGATGAAGGACTACACTTACAGGAAATTAGGAGGGCGAAAAGGGGCCATGAGATTTCCCTGGCAGATAAGATAAAGGAGTCATAGAGAGATACAGCACTAAAACAAGCCCTTCAGCCCACCAAGTCTGTGCCAACCATCAACCACCCATTTATACTAATCCTACATTAATCCCATATTCCCTACCACATCCCCACAATTCTCCTACCACCTACCTACACTAGGGGCAATTTACAATGGCCAATTTACCTATCAACCTGCAATTCTTTGGCTGTGGGAGGAAACCAGAGCACCCGGCGGAAACCCACGCGGTCACAGGGAGAATTTACATACTCCACACAGGCAGTACCCAGAATCGAACCTGGGTTGTTGGAGCTGTGAGGCTGCGGTGCTAACCACTGTGCCGCCCAGGAGAATCCTAAAAGATTCTATAAGTATATTAAGAGTAAAAGAGTAGCTAGGGAGAGAGTAGGTCCCCTTAAGGATCAGTGTGGTAATCTATGTGTGGAGCCACGGGAAATGGGCTAGGTCTTAAATGAATACTTCCTGTCTGTAGTTACCGTGGAGAAGGTCATGGAAGCCAGTGAGTTCAAGGGAGGGAACAGTGATATCCTGGAGCATATCAACATTACAAAGGAGGAGGTGTTGGAGGTTTTGAAGCGCATTAAGGTGGATAAATCCCCAGGGCCTGACCAGGTGTATCCTGGGATGCTATGGGAAGCAAGTGAGGAGATTGCTGGGGCCCTGGCAAAGATTTTTGTATCATCGTTAGCCACGGGTGAGGTACCGGAAGACTGGAGGATAGCTAATGTTGTGCCTTTATTTAAGAAGGGCAGCAGGGATAAGCCAGTGAACTACAGGCCGGTGAGCCTTACATCAGTGGTGGGAAAGTTATTGGAAGGGATTCTGAGAGACAGGATTTATATGCATTTGGAAAGGCAAGGTCTGATTAAGGATAGTCAGCATGACTTGGTGCGTGGGAAATCATATCTCATGATTTTGATTGAGTTTTTTGAGGAGGTGACCAAGAGGATTGATGAGGGCAGGGCGATGGACGTTGTCTACATGGACTTTAGCAAGGTCTTTGACAAGGTCCCGCATGGTGGGCTGGTCCAGAAGGTTCGAACACATGGGATCCAGGGTGAGCTAGCCAATTGGATACAAAATTGGCTTGGTGATAGGAGGCAGAGAGTGGTAGTGGAGAGTTGTTTTTCAGGTTGGAGACCGGTGACCAGTGGTGTGCTGCAGGGATCAGTGCTGGGCCCTCTGTTGTTTGTCATATATATTAATGACTTGGATGTGAATGTAAGGGGCATGATTAGTAAGTTTGCAGATGACACCAAAATTGGTGGTATAGTGGACAGTGAAGAAGGTTGTCTACGGTTACAACAGGATATAGATCAACTGGGAAAGTGGGCAAGGGATTGGCAAATGGAATTTAACACAGACAAGTGCGAAGTGATGCATTTTGGGAAGTTAAACCTGGGCAGGACATATACAGTGAATGGCAGGGCCCTGGGGAGTGTTGTTGAGCAGAGAGACCTTGGGGTGCAAGTACATAGTTCCCTGAAAGTGGCAACACAGGTAGACAGGGTGGTGAAGAAGGCGTATGGCATGCTTGCCTTCATCGGCCGAGGCATTGAGTATAAGAGTTGGGACCTCATGTTACAGTTGTACATAACGTTGGTTAGGCCACATTTGGAGTACTGTGTGCAGTTCTGGTCGCCGCACTACAGGAAAGATGTGATTAAGCTCAAGAGGGTGCAGAAAAGATTCACAAAGATGTTGCCTGGTTTGGAGGGCTTGAGTTATAAAGAGAGATTGGATAGGCTGGGTCTGTTTTCCCTGGAGAGAAGGAGGCTGAGAGGGGACATGATAGAGGTATATAAAGTTATGAGAGGCATAGATAGGGTAGATAGCTAGAGTCTGTTTCCCATGGTAGGGGTGACTAAAACTAGAGTACATAGATTTAAGGTGAGAGGGAGAAGGTTTAAAGGGGATCAAAGGGGTAAATTTTTCACACAAAGAATAGTGGGTATCTGGAATGAGCTGCCTGAGGAGGTGGTGGAGGCAGGAACAGTAGCAACATTTAAGAGGCATCTGGACAGGTACTTGAATGAGCAAGGCATAGAGGGATATGGAATTAATGCAGGCAGGTGGGATTAGTATAGATAGGCATTATGGTCGACATGGACGTGGTGGGCCGAAGGGCCTGTTTCTATGCTGTACGACTCTCTGACTCTGAATTCTGGCCTAGCCAGCGACGCCCACATTCCATGAAAGAATTTTTTTTTAAAGTACAAACACACCCTCACACACATACCCACCGACTCACCTTGATGCACCCTCACCCAGCCACCCATTCACTCTCACCCACTCACACCCAAATACACACCTCACCCACTCACACATGTACACACACGTACCCTTGCACACACCCATATATACACATCCTCACCCGCTCCCACACATCTTCACGCTCATACCCTCACACACATTCACACACACACCCTTATCCACCCCACCATACACACTCAAACACACACATACACCAAGACACCCACTCACACCTCTTCCTGCCTTTCATCCCCCAGATCCTGTCTGGTGAGTGACAATGAGTGGATACTTGCGAATGGGGATTGTTGTATTTGAGCTGTGAATAACTTGTATCTCCGGGCTGCTCTGCTTCGCTCCATCTGCTCCTGTCTTATTACTTGGCGTATATACAATGTCCCCAGTCAGTACAAATATGAAGCCTGCACCCCTCCCTGGAGCTGCACCTTACCTGTCTGCATTGGTATCACAGGAATCACCCACAAGGTCATTGTCACCATCCAGCTGAAAAAAATCACAATCAAAATCAGCATCAAATCAGGACCATTAAATCGCACTAGTCCCAGGTCGTGGGGACTGTAGCAAACAGAAATATGGATATCTGCAGAAAGACAGAGAACCCTGCCCCTCCCCACAGTGAGAACCCCAGAGAGAGAGAGATGGACACTTAAATTCGCGGCACCTGGCGCATGAGCCAGGGAGAGGAGAGCGAAGGGTTCCTGGTGGGTGAGAGGGGTCCTGGGAGGAAGAGAGCAAGGGTCCTGGGTGAAGGGCGAGGGGACCCGGGGAGGACGAGGAGTGAGGGGACTGCAGAGCCTATATTACAGGGGAACTATAGAGGAGTCAAGGATTAAGGGAAACAGGCAGGAAAGTGGAGTTGAGGCAGATCAGGCATGATCGTATTGAATAGCGGAGCAGGCTCGAGAGGCTGCATGATCTACTCTTGCTCCTATTTCTTATGTTGTTATGAATGGGACCCTGGGCGGAGGGCGAGGGTCCTGGGCAGAGGGCGAGGACTCCGGGCGGAGGGTGAGGGTCCTGGGTGGAGGACAAGGACCCCAGGCGGAGGGCGAGGGTCCTGGGCAGAGGGCGGAGGTACCTGATCCGGGTTACTGATGTTTGGGCAGCTGTCACAGGCATCTCCAACCCCATCAGTGTCCTGGTCCAGCTGATCCTGGTTTGGAACTCGCTCACAGTTATCCAAACTGTTCCTGATTCCTGGAAAAAGTGGAGTCAAATTAGGAACAAGAAATGGACAACAGCTCCCGATCAGCAGCAACCCCAATCTCTGCAAGTTTACAGAACCTAGTCCATCTCTTGATCTCATCCAATCTCATACCTCACTAGATTGGCTCCTGGGATGAGAGGGTTGTCCTATGATGAGATGCTGAGTAAATTGGGCCTATACTGTCTGGAGTTTAGAAGAATGAGAGGTGATCTCATTGAAAATACAAGATTCTGAAGGGGTTTGACAGGGTAGACACTGAGAGGTTGTTACCCCTGGCTGGGAAATTAAGAACACAATGGGCACAGTCTCGGGATAAAGCGTCAGTTATTCAGGAATGAGATGATGTGAAATTTCTTAACTCAAAAGATTGTGAATCTTTGGAATTCTCTACCCCAGAGGGTTGTGGATGCTCCATCATTGAATACATTTAAGGCTGGGATAGACAGATTTTTGGTCTTTCAGAGAAGGGATATAGCAAGCGGGCGGGAGTGTGGAGTTGAAGCAGAAGATCAGCCATGATTGTATTGAATAGTGGAGCAGGCTTGAGGGGCCGAATGGTCTACTCCTGCTCCTGTTTCTTATGTTCTTCTGTTCTCAGTCTGGGCTGATTCCCACCCCTCCGCCACCGTACACTGCCCCGAGACTGAGGGCACTGAAACTAATGGCTGCCCTACCCTATAATGCCACAAACCAATAACGGGTGGTAGGTTTTAATAGAACTCTTTAGTTTTGCACATACTTTATCTTGCTTTGGGGTGCAGTGAGTGAGGGTCTTCCCATCTGACCCATTCCCTGGACCTCCCAAGTTATTAACATTGGTCGGGAGTAACTCTGGGTAATTAACTGCAAAAGGTTTGTAATCCCCAGGAAACTGCACCTATGCTTGATGCCCATACCATCTCCATCCATGTCCGGATCACATGCGTCTCCTATCCCATCACCATCGATGTCCTGCTGATTGTTATTGGTGGTGAGTCTGCAGTTATCACACAAATCTCCAAAATTATCCCCATCTGTGTTTCTCTGGTCAACATTTGGAAACAGAATGCAGTTATCCTGTGAAAATTAGATTAGATTGGGTAATGTAATCAACTTTACTTCAACAGCACCTTCCAAACCCGCGACCTCTATCACCTCGAAGGACAAGAGCAGCAGATGCATGGGATCATCACCACCTACAAGTCCCATCCTGACTTGGAACTATATCGCCGTTCCTTCACTGTCGCTGGGTCAAAATCCTGGAACTCCCTCCCCAACAGCACGTTGGGAATACCTACATCCCAAGGGCTGCAGTGGGATTATTTTTTTTAAGCATCCATCTGAAAGGGCAGACATTACCTCATTTTCACATTTCATCTGAAAGTCAGTACTTTTGATAGTGTATTTCCTCAGGACTGCACTGGAGTGTCAGTCTGCATTTGAACCACCACCTTATGACTCAGATGTGAGAGTGCTACCAACAAGAAGGCAGTTCACCACCACCTTCTCAAGGGCAATTAGGGATGGGCAATAAATGCTTGCCTAGTCAGTGATGCCCACATCCAAAAAACAAATATTGAAAAAATTCTGAGTATTGAAATAATACAGACCCTAGAGATTGTTGAACTTCTTTCAATTGTTTGTTTTATCAAATTGACCAAAATACATTGTATTTATTTTGAAAGAAAACCAGCACAGACGCGATGGGTTGAATGGCTAACTTCTGTACATAAATTTCTACGATCCCAGAAGTAACTGGCATTTATATAGCACCAATCATACCCTCAGGAAGTCCCAAACAGTTTCAATGAGGTAAAGTGTAGTCAATGTTGTAATGTAGGAAACACAACAGCCAATTTGCACACAGCAAGATCCCACAAACAGCAATGTGATAATGGCCATTAATCTGGTTTAGTGACATTGATTGAGGCATCAATGTTGGCCAGGAGGAAACTTCTCTACTGTTCTTTAAAATAATAGCTGTGGGATCTTTAACGTCCACCTGAGAGATAAGATGGATTTGTAGTTTAACATCTCATCTAAAAGACACCACCACTGACAGTGCAGCACTCCCTCAGCGCTGCACTGGGAGTGCCAACTTGAATTATGAACTCAAGTCTCTGGAATAGAACTTGAGTTTATAACCTTCTCAAAGGCAAGAGTACCCACCCAGCTAAGTTGATATTCTATTTAATCAAAAACTAACCTCAAAGTTTGAAACTCCATCTCCATCTGCATCATCATCACAGGCATCTCCAACCCCATCTCCATCTGCATCTTCCTGGCCAGAGTTTGGCACTGTCATACAGTTATCCTGTTACAGGAGCACAGTACATCAATCAACAAACACTCACTTATCTTTCCATCAGTTTCCCCTCTCTTTTCTTAGTCCCTCCTTCCTCAGTCGCTCTCCCTTTCATTACATTCTATTCATACCTTCTGGCAGTTTCTTTCAAGACATTTGAGTTTCACATCCGGAAAGCCATCAATATCTGTGTCCCTTCCACATCTGTAGCCGTTTCCAGCCCAGCCGATTGCGCACTGTGGCAATTAGAAAATGAAAGACCATCTTAAATAATAACATGATTAGACGTGAAAGATAAAGAGCATGCTAACTTGGGGTGGCACAGTGGCGCAGTGGCTAGCACCGCAGCCTCACATCTCCAGTGACCCGGGTTCAGTTCTGGGTACTGCCTGTGCAGAGTTTGCGAGTTCTCCCTGTGACTGTGTGGGTTTCCTCCGGGTGCTGCGGTTTCCTCCCACAGCCAAAGACTTGCAGGTTGATAGGTAAATTGGCCATTATAAATTGCCCCTAGTGTAGGTAGGTGGTAGAGAATGGTGGGGATGTGGTAGAGAATATGGGGTTAATGTAGGATTAGTATAAATGGGTGGTTGTTGGTCGGCACGGACTCGGTGGGCCGAAGGGCCTGTTTCAGTGCTGTATCTCTAAATATAAAATAAATAACTGATATGGTGCTGGGAGTTTTGTTAATATTGATTGTGTAATGGATTATTGGACAGATGCCTTTAAACCACTGAATCTTTGTAAGTATCTGTGACCAGTAGCTGGATTTATGCCATTGCCTCTCAGCAATTGTTAAACAAATCAACTAGCAGTTCTGATGAAGGGTCATTGACCTGAAACGTTAACTCTGCTTCTCTCTCCACAGATGCTGCCTGACCTGCTGAGTATTTCCAGCATTTCTTGTTTTTAAATCAATTAACACCTTCAGCCTCTCTGAAATTCCTTCTCCAGCATTATCTCACTGAGCATTTGTCCCTTACTTTTTATTTCCGGAATATTCTTTATTCATTAATAATTTGTGTCTGTCTGGCCATATTTCTGTGTAATATATATTTATGTGCATATAGACTTGCATGAGTTGTGTTTGAGTGTGTGGATGAGATTGAGCTGACTGGGACAATATTCCCTACAGTTTCAAAGAATGAGAGGCAAGCTCATCGAAACAGATAAAATTCTGAAGGGGTTTGACAGAGTAGACACTGAGAGGTTGTTCCCCTGGCTGGGGAATCTAGAACATAGGGTCACAGTCTCAGGTTAAAGGGACAATTATTTAGGACAGAGATGAGGAGAAATTTCTTCACACAGAGGGTTGTGAATCTTTGGAATTCTCTACCCCAGAGGGTGGAAGCTCAGTCATTGAGTATATTCAAGACAGAGGTCGATAGATTTTTTGGCCACTGAGGGAATCAAGGGATAGTGAGGGCAAGTGGAGATGAGGTAGAAGATTAGCCATGATCTTATTGAATGGCTGAGCAGATTCGAGGGGCCGAATGGCCTACTACTTCTCCTATTTCTTATGATCTTATTATGTCTGCATATTTTTGTGTCTAACGCAGTCCAGGATTGTCTATTTCCCTTGCCCCACTGTCCTCTCTCGTTCTCCCTCTCCCTGGTTCCTCTCTCCCACTTGCCATAGACCCTCTCTCTCTCCCCCATCCCTCTCTTTCTCCTCATCCCACTCACTACTCGATCCTCTCTCTCTCATTCCCCCCCCCACCACCCGCTCCTCTTTCTCTGTCTCTCCTGGTTCTCTCTGTCCGTCTCTCTCTCCCCCCCATCCCTACCTCTCTCTCTTTACTGAGGCTTTCTCTCCCTGTCTCTCTCCCTCTCTCAACTGTCCCTCTCTCTCTCCCACTCCCCCTCTCTCTGTCCCTCTCTCCCTGTCTCTCTCTCCCCCCATCCCCCCTTCTCTCTGTCCCTCTCTCCCTGTCTCTCTCTCCCCCCATCCCCCCTCTCTGTCCCTCTCTCCCCTACCTCTCTTTCACCCTGTCCCTCTCTCTCTCTCTCCCCCTCCCCATCCCCTCCTCTCTCCCCTGTTCCTCTCTCTCTTCCCTCAGTCCCCCTCCCTCTGTCCCCATTCTGCTCTCTCCTCCCCGGTTCCTCTCTTTTTTTTCCCCATCCCTCTCTCCCGCTGGTCCCTCTCTGTCCCACTCATCCATCTCTGACCCCCATGCCTGTCCCAGGATTGATAAATTACATTATCTTTCCTTACAACGCAAGTAATCTTGTCATGTCGGCCCACGATGCACTGTGCGTCCTCATGACAGGGGTTTAAGACTCCATTTGCACAGCTCCTCTCTGCCCGACACCCCTGGCTCTGGTCTCTGATGTAGCCAGGCTTGCAGGGTCCACATCGAAATGATCCCTGTAAAAATAGAAGGGAGTTTGTTGTCAACATCTGGAATATGAGCAGGAAGGTTCCTTCTTGCTCATGGGTTCAGGTTAAGCGATGCTATCGAAAGTCAAAGACCCAGTCTCGGTAAAGTCGGAAGTCAAGGTTTCAGTCCCTGTGAGGTTAGAGGTCAGGGTTCCAGTCTAAGGATTTTGACATTTGTTTATTTGGCATCAAAGCAAAAACTCAAAGTTTGGATCTTCATTGACTTGACCCCTTACCCTGCTCTTCCATTACTAAATCTTTCACTGTTTTGGATGGATTTTACCAATTGGCTCAAGATCCTGACACCAGTGTCGTTTCTGGCTCACTTGCCGACACGTGTGGAAGGCAGGACTTCTGTAGGTATCTTGTGCAATGCAGGCAATTAACGGCAGGCCTGCGGGGGAGCCAACCAATAGGGGATGGCGGGTGGAAGTTCGTACTGGCAGCGAGATGAAGGGCACCAACTTTAAAGGGCAGCCTTCACACTGCCAACTGCACACAGAGAAGGCTGAAAGAGGGGTGCAGTAGAAGGCATTGTGTGCACAGATGGCTGCAGTTCAAGGAAGGGCCACCTCCCTGGAGGTGCTCCTGCAGGAGGTGCAGGAAAGGAGACAGGTATTATTCCCAGCAGAGGAGGAGGAGGACAGACAACCTCATGAAGAGGGAAGTGGCCGAAGGTTCCTGGCACGAACCTGGGTGCAGTGTCAGAAGCACTTCACTGACTTAGTGAGTGGCAAGGTGGCTGCCCTGCACGCATAATATGACAGTCATGACGTGTAGCGACATGGATCACCCAATGCACAGAGACTTAACAAGGATCAATGTGTGCATCAAGCTGAAGATAGTGTCACAGCAGTGCACCAAGGCCAATCATTATCTCTCCATGCACTGCTTAAGCATAGATGAACGCATGTAGCAGGCCAGAGAGAGTGAGAGATGCAATGGCTGCAGACGCAAATCCTTCTCAGCTGTCTTTTCAGTGGAGCCTCTGTGGTCCATGATGACCATGAAGCTCAGTGCATTCAAAGGCAGGAGGAAGAGGGTGCACATGGATGTTGTTAACTGAGCTGTTGTTTCTCCCGCAGGTCCAGTGGTGAAGTCTACACAGCAAAGGAGCCACCTGAGAGCTCAGAGCAGGGGTCGCCATCTGAGGAAACATCGTCACAACAGCCCAGTGCACTCTCCACCAGTGCAGATACTCTCATGTCTGTAGGACATGATGTGTGGTTAGAACAGGTGGCACCAGATGGTGAGCATGGCACACATGCACAGGAGCGGGTGACAAAGGCAGTGACAGCTGTGGCCAGTCCCCATTGGAGGATTGAGGACAGTCCCAGCAGTGCTCAGCTCCACACAGATGCTGAGCTTCAGGGTGATCAATGGAACGGTACTTTTTGAGCAGCAGCGAGAAACGTGCGGACAATCGTCAGTTCGCTCCCAAGAGTGCACGGCAGAGGAGTCCAACCATGCCATGAGTGACATCATGTATCTGGCTTATGAGTGCATGGCCACCTCCATTGAGAGAGTGGTGACCCTCAGAGAGAGGCACATGCAACAGGCCATCAAGTGGGTACAGGAGGTGCGCACCACCCTCCACAGTTTAGCGTCAAACTTGAGCAGTGTTGAGCACTGGGCTACCATGATGGCTCTGCATGGACCCATTGCCAGGTGGCAGTCCACTCCTGGTAGGTGGGGAAGTGCACGTGGGTCATGAAAGGGTCAAGGAAGAGATGGCTGAAGACGATGGGGTCTCTACTCAAGGCACGTCTGGCGTTGATAGTGACCCCTCTGACCGTGACACGAATGCTACTTCCTGTACTAATGATAGAGGCGTCCCCTGCACAGATGCAGGTGGCCTGGCCTGTGGGGGGGCCCCTCAAGGGGCCCGCAAACCAGAGGTCATCTGCCAAGGGCATCTAATGCACAGTAGCAAGGCCAGCCGCCTGCCGCCAGCTGCAGCCACAGGGGAAGCAAAAACAGAAGAGTCATAGAATCATTTATGGTGGCCATTCGGCCCATCGAGTCCATGCCGGCTCTCCAGGGAGCTATCCAGTCAGTCCCACTACCCCACTCGATCCCGTAGCCTTGCAAGTTTTTTTACCTTCAACTGCCCATCCAATTTCCTACTGAAGTCATTGATTGTCTCTGCTTCCACCATCCTTGTGGGCAGTGAGTTCCAGGTCATTATCACCCGCTGCGTAAAAAAGTTCTTCCTCACATCCCCCCCTGCATCTCTTACCCAAAACCTTCAACCTGTGTCCCCTGGTCCTTCTACCATTAGTTAATAGGAACGGTTTTACCTTGTCTAACTTATACAAGCCTGTCATAATCTTGTACACCTCTATCAAATCCCCCTCAATGTCCTTTGCTCCAAGGAAAACAACCCCAGCTTCTCCAAACTAACCTTGTAACTAAAATCCTCCATCCCTGGAACCATTCTGGTAAATCTCCTCTGCACCCTCTCAAGGACCCTCACATCCTTCCTAAAGTGTGGTGACCGGACTGGACACAATACTCTAGTTAGGGCCTAACCAGAGCTTGATAAAGGTTCAACATAATTTTCCTGTTTTTGTACTCAATGCCTCTATTTATAAAGCCCAAGATCCCATATGCTTTGCTAACCGCTCTCTCAGCATGTCCTGCTACCTTCAAAGATCGATGCACATGCACCCCCAGGTCCCTCTGTTCTTGCACATGCTTTAGAACTGTGTCATTAAGGTGGAAATGTGGAGTAATCAGTTCAGCCATAAACTTATTGAATGGTGGAGCAGGCTCGAGGGGTCAAGTGATCTACTCCTGCTCCTAATTCGTATGTTCATATCAAGTCTATGTTGCCTCACCTTATCCCTTCTGCCAAAATGTATCACCTCACACTTGTCTGAATTAAATTCTATCTGCCACCTCTCTGCTCATTCTGCCAGCCTATCTATGTCCTGTTGAAGGTGGTTCATATCATCCTCACTGTCACACCTCCAAGATTGGCATCATTAGCGAATTTTGAGATTCTACTCTGTATTCCAAGTTTCAAGTCATTTATATATAGCAAAAAAGCAGTGGTCCCAGCACTGACCCTTGGGGAACACCACTATCTATCACCCTCCAGTCTGAAAAACAAACATTTACCATGACTCACTGTTTTCTGTCCTTAACCCAATTTTTTATCCGATTGGACACTGACCCTCCTATTCCATGAGCCTCAATTTTGTTATCTGGCCTTTTATGTGGTACTTTGTCAAACACTTTCTTAAAATCCATATCAACAACATCCACTGCATTCCCTTCATCAACCTCCTCAGTTACTTCACCAAAAACTTAAATTATATTAGTTGCTTAGTCAAGCATGATGTGCTTTTTACAAATCCATGCTGGCTGTCCTTAATTAACTTGAACCTCTCTAAGTGTCCGTTGATATTTTCCCTGATTATAGTTTCAAAAACCTGACCCACTGATGTTAAACTAACTGGCCTGTAGTTGCTAGGACTGTCCTTACACCCTTTCTTGACTAAAGGTGTCACATTTGCCACTCTCCAATCCTCTGGCACCTCTCCCGTATCCAGGGAAGATTGGAAGATTATGGAAAGTCCTTCCGCTATCTTCATCCCCACTTCCTTTAGCAACCTGGGATGCAAACTATCTGGACTAGGTGCCTTTTCTATCCTAAGCATAGCCAGCCTTTCCAGTAGCTTCTCCCTCTCAATTTTTACCCTATCCATTGCCTCTACTCTCTCCACTTCTACTGATATTTTGTTAGATTCCTCTTTCTTGGAAAACTCCGATATAAATTTTTCATTAAGTATATTAGTTTTTCCCTGTGCCTCTAAGCATATATTACCCTCTTTGTCCCTAATAGGCCCCACTCCACCTCTTCTACCCACTTACTGTTTACATACTGGTCGGAGATTTTTATGTTGATGGCATACTATTCTCATATTGTCTCTTTGCCAGTCTTATTTTCCTTTTCACCTCCCCTCTCAACTTATTGCATATGGCCTGGTTCTCACTTGAAGAATTCACCTAGCATGCATCATACGCCCTCTTTTTCTGTTTCATCATAATCTCCGTCTCCCTCGTCATCCAAGGAGTCCTGTTTTTGGTTCCCCCACCTTCCGCCCTTGTTGGAATGTACCTAGCCTGTACCTGAAGCACCTGGTTGCACAAGGGCTCTTACAGGTCTGCCGATATTTCATGCATGAAACATAGAAACATAGAAAAATAGGAGCAGGAGTAGGCCTTTCGGCCCTTCGAGCCTGCACCGCCATTCAATACGATCATGGCTGACCGTCCAAACTTAGTACCCTGTTCCCGCTTTCGCCCCGTATCCCTTGATCCCATTAGCCCTAAGAACTATATCCAACTCTTTCTTGAATATATTTAATGATTTGGCCTCATCTGCTTTCCGTGAAGAAATCCCTCCTCATCTCATTCCTAAATGGCTTACCCCTTATCCTTAGACTGTGACCCCTGGTCCTGGACTCTCCCACCATCGGGAACATCCTTCCTGCATCTAGTCTGTCCAGTCCTGTTAGAATTTTGTAGGTTTCTATGAGATCCCCTCTCATTCTTCTAAACTCTAGCAAATATAAGCCTAATCGACCCAATCTCTCTTCATACGTCAGTCCTGCCATCCCAGGAATCAGTCTGGTGAACCTTCGCTGCACTCCCTCCATAGCAAGAACGTGTTCCCGTACACTATAATATACTTATAAAACACCTTGGCATTTTCCTTTATCTTGCCCGCCAGTGTTTTTTCATGCCCCCTCTTCGCTCTCCTAATTACTTTTTTAAGTACCTCCCCTGCACTTTCTATACTCCTCTCGGGCCTCTGCTGTTTTCAGCCCTCTGAATCTGCCATAAGCCTCCTTTTTTTTCTTTATCCAATCCTCTATATCCCTTGACATCCAGGGTTCCCTGGGCCTGTTAGTCCTACCCTTCACCTTAACGGGTACATGTTGGCTCTGAACTCTCACTATTTCTTTTTTGAATGACTCCCACTGGTCTGATGTAAACTTTCCTACAAGTAGCTGCTCTCAGTCCACTTTGGCCAGATCCTGTTTTATCATATTGAAATCGGCCTTCCCCCAATTCAGTACCTTTATTTCCCGTCCATCTTTGTCCTTTTCCATAACTACCTTAAATCTTACAGAGTTATAGTCACTATCCCTGAAATGTTCCCCCACTGACACTTCTACCACTTGTCCGGCTTCATTCTCTAAGATTAGGTCCAGTACTGCTCCTTCTCTTGTCGGACTTTCTACGTGCTGGCTCAAAAAACTCTCCTGGATGCACTTTAAGAATTCAGCCCCCTTTAAGCCTTTTGCACTAAGACTATCCCAGTTCATATTGGCATGTGTGTTTGATTTGTTTACCTCAACATATGTTTTGTGCCATATTTCAATGTCTTGTGTGATTCTTACTGCAGCAGGGAGGCATGACCAGATGTAGGGGCATGGAGATGAAACCCATAAAGGGGCTCTCGGGACTGTTGAGCAAGGATGGATGATGGATTTGGGATAGGTTGTTCACAGGACCCGTGATATTGTGATGGGGTGGCATTGCCTGCTGCCCGGGCATCCACAGAGAGGAGAATGGCTCTGGTCCCACAACCAGGTCCAGAGTCCGCTCCATTGAGCAGGATGAGATGTGCTCACGTTTCTTCTTCCAGAAGGTACACAGAGAGAGCTCTGTTATCAGCAGCCTGAAGGAAGAGGATGGCTCGGTAACGTCTTCGCAATCTGACTCACTAAGGATCAGCAAATCCTTTTATGCTGGGCTGTACGACGTGAAGCCCACGGACAGCAGAGCCTCCCAGTCCTTCCTGTCATCTATCACAGAGGTCTTAGATGACAGCATGGGGGAGAGACTGGACAAGCCGCTAACTCTGGACAAGCTGACAAAGGCCGTCGAGTCCTTCGAGACGAGTAAAACCCCCGGAAGCGATGGCTTACCGGTTGAGTTGTATTCGGCCCTGTGGGACTGGGTCGGCCCGGACCTGCTGGAAGTATACGAGAGTATGATCCTGGCTGGCAGCATGTCAGAATCCATGAGGAAAGGCATCATCACCCTCATCTACAAGCGGAAGGGGGAGAGGGCAGAAATCAGAAACTGGCTGCCCAACTCGCTGCTTAATGTAGACTACAAGATTCTGTCAAAAGTCGTAGCCAGTCGGGTCAAGTGTGCTCTGGAGTTGGTGATCCACCCCGATCAGACCTGTACTGTACCCGGCAGGAAGATCTCTGATAGTCTCGCGCTACTCAGGGATACGATCGCCTATGTACGGGACAGGAGGGTGGACACCTGCCTCATCAGCCTAGACCAGGAGAAGGCTTTTGACAGGATATTGCACACCTACATGATGGACGTGCTTTCCAAAATGGGGTTTGGGGAGGGAATTCTCAATTGGATCAAACTGCTCTACACAAACATCAGTAGCGCAGTCTCAATCAATGGGTGGGAATCAGAAAGTTTCCTGATCAAATCTGGAGTCAGACTGGGCTGTCCTCTCTTCCCTGTCTTGTTTGTTTGCTGTTTTGAACCCTTTGCTGAGTCTATTAGGAAGGATGCGAGCATAAGAGGGGTGACAATCCCAGGCAGCGGAGGCACTCAGGTCAAAACCTCCCTGTACATGGAGGACGTCGCCGTCTTCTGCTCGGATCCACTGTCTGTTCGCAGACTGATGAGCATCTGCAACCAGTTCGAACTGGCCTCGGGAGCCAAAGTTAACCACGGCAACAGTGAGGCCATGTTCTTTGGGAACTGGGCCGACCAATCCCTTTTCCCCTTCACCGTCAGGTCAGACTACCTGAAGGTGCTGGGGATATGGTTCGGAAGGGCCGGGGCGTGCACTAAAACCTGGAAGGAGCGAGTAGCCAGGGTACAACATAAGCTGAGCATGTGAGAGCAGCAATCTCGCTCCATTGTGGGTAAGAACCTGGTCATCAGGTGCGAGGCGCTCACATTGTTGCTGTACGTGGCGCAAGTCTGGCCCATACCCCACTCCTGCGCTGTGGTGGTCACCCGATCCATTTTACGCTTTATCTGGAGATGCAAAATGGACCCGTTCCAGAGGGACACAATGTTCAAACCTCTCAATAAAGGCCCTCGTCTTGATGATCACCTTCATTCTGATGACACACAGTATCACGCTGTGCGTAGAGCCCCAGTACGCAAACACCAAATGTCACTACGTGCTAAGGTTCTATCTGTCCCCCGTGTTGCGAAGGATGGGCCTGGTCACATTGCCGCGGAACGCTCCATCCAGTTGGACCGTGCCGTACCACCTATCCTTCATGGAAAGGTTTGTGCAGAAAAACACCTTTGACCACCAATCCATCAGGCAGTGGTCTGCACGGAATGTCCTCAAGGCTCCACGGGAAAATGAGACGGTGGATCCTGTCAGATGGTTCCACGAGCAGACTGCCAAAGTCATTTGGCAGAATGCCTCATCACCAGAACTTTCAAACAAGCACCAAGACGTAGCTTGGCTGTGGTGAGAAGGGCTCTCCCCGTCAGATCCTTACTGCATGCCCAGAATCTCACCACCTCCGCACGCTATTGCCCACCTCCTTCTGGAATGTGTCTTTGCAAAGCAAGTGTGGAAAGAGATGCAGTGGTTTTTGTTGAGGTTCATCCTGAGCAGCTCTGTAACACAGGAGTCTGTGCTCTACGGGCTGTTCCCAGGGATGCACACCGAGATAAACATCAACTGTTCAGCACCATTCGTGAGTCTTCAGATACTGAAGCAGTCCACGTAGAGATGCAGCAAGACCTGGACAAAATCCAGGCTTGGGTTGATAAGTGGCAAGTAACATTCGCGCCACACAAGTGCCAGGCAATGACCATCTCCAACAAGAGAGAATCTAACCATCTACCCTTGACATTCAATGGCATTACCATCGCTGAATCCCCCACTATCAACAATCTAAGGGTTACCATTGACCAGAAACTGAACTGGAGTAGTCATATAAATACTGTGGCTACAAGAGCAGGTCAGAGGCTGGGAATCCTGAAGCGAGTAACTCACCTCCTGACTCCCCAAAGCCTGTCCACCATCTAAAAGGCACAAGTCAGGAGTGTGATGGAATACTCTCCACTTGACTGGATGGGTGCAGCTCCAACAACACTCAAGAAGCTTGACACCATCCAGGACAAAACAGCTCGCTTGATTGGCACCCCATCTACAAACATTCACTCCCTCCAACACCGACGCACAGTGGCAGCAGTGTGTACCATCTACAAGATGCACTGCAGCAATGCACCAAGGCTCCTTAGACAGCACCTTCCAAACCCACGACCTCTACCAACTAGAAGGACAAGGGCAGCAGATGTATGGGAACACCACCACCTGCAAGTTCCCCTCCAAGTCACACAGCATCCTGACTTGGAACTATATCGCCATTCCTTCACTGTCGCTGGGTCAAAATCCCAGAAATCCTGGAACTCCCTTCCTAACAGCACTGTGGGTGTACCTACCCTACATGGACTGCAGCGGTTCAAGAAGGCAGCTCACCATCACCTTCTCAAGGGCAATTAGCGATGGGCAATAAATGCTGGCCTAGTCAGTGATGCCCACATCCCATGAATGAATAAAAAAAAACATTTAAATTGCTGCTGGAGAACCATCAATTCGGTGAAAGATGCTCTGGTCTGCCCGAAACCTGCTGGTCTTCCAGTGCAAAGAGTTGTCCACGACTAAGTGTTGCAGACTGGCACATTCCAACGTCGAGGACTATGTGCTGAGGGGCGCACTAAAGCTTGGGGCAGCCGCAGGAAAGGCTCAATGGGGAAAGACCACTGTGTAAGGTCCTTCCGCCACAATGAACTAAGGGGCTGGACCCAGGGAAAACCCCTTGGGCTGTATACAGCAAATATGGCTTTGATGTAAAATGTACATTGTAAAATGGAATAGAAGGGTTGTGAAGCAATTCACTCCTTTATTGAAGAAAAGTGATTTCCTTTGCACTTTCTGGAATGTCAACTTGGTTCTGTTTTGAGCGTTTTGTAATTTATTTTTTAACAGATTTTTATGAATAAGGTATATATTTGAGAGACAAAATCTAGTGAGGCTGAGGGAATCTCGGGTTTCCCTTGTACACATCAGTGGCTGCTGCCATTGGTGCCTCATGTATATGGTCATTGGCTGCTGGGTCCAGCTCCTGTGTATGGTCATTGGCTACCAGGTCTAGCTCCTGTGTATGGCCATTGGATTCTGGGTCCAGCTCCTGTGTATGGTCATTGGCTGCCAGGTCTAGCTCCTGTGTATGGTCATTGGCTGCTGGGTCCAGCTCCTGTGTATGGTCATTGGCTACCAGGTCTAGCTCCTGTGTATGGTCATTGGCTGCTGGGTCCAGCTCCTGTGTATGGCCATTCGCTGCCAGGTCTAGCTCCTGTGAATGGTCATTGGCTGCCAGGTCTTACTCCTGTGTATGGCCATTGGCTGCCGGGTCTAGCTCCTGTGTATGGTCATTGGCTACCAGGTCTAGCTCTTGTGTATGGTCATTGGCTACCAGGTCTAGCTCCTGTATATGGTCATTGGCTACCAGGTCTAGCTCCTGTGTATGGTCATTGGCTACCAGGTCTAGCTCCTGTGTATGGCCATTGGCTGCCAGATCTAGCTCCTGTGTATGGCCATTGGCTACCAGGTCTAGCTCCTGTGTATGGTCATTGGCTACCAGGTCTAGCTCCTGTGTATGGCCATTGGCTACCAGGTCTAGCTCCTGTGTATGGCCATTGTCTACCAGGTCTAGCTCCTGTGTATGGCCATTGGCTACCAGGTCTAGCTCCTGTGTATGGCCATTCGCTACCAGGTCTCGCTCCTGTGTATGGCCTTTGGCTGCCAGGTCTAGCTCCTGTGTATGGCCATTCGCTACCAGGTCTAGCTCCTGTGTATGGCCATTGGCTACCAGGTCTAGCTCCTGTGTATGGTCATTGGCTACCAGGTCTAGCTCCTGTGTATGGTCTTTGGCTACCAGGTCTAGCTCCTGTGTATGGCCATTGGCTACCAGGTCTAGCTCCTGTGTATGGCCATTGGCTACCAGGTCTAGCTCCTGTGTATGGCCATTCGCTACCAGGTCCAGCTCCTGTGTATGGCCTTTGGCTGCCAGGTCTAGCTCCTGTGTATGGCCATTCGCTACCAGGTCTAGCTCCTGTGTATGGCCATTGGCTACCAGGTCTAGCTCTTGTGTATGGTCATTGGCTACCAGGTCTAGCTCCTGTGTATGGCCTTTGGCTACCAGGTCTAGCTCCTGTGTATGGTCATTCGCTACCAGGTCTAGCTCCTGTGTATGGCCATTGGCTACCAGGTCTAGCTCCTGTGTATGGCCATTGGCTGCCAGGTCTAGCTCCTGTGTATGGCCATTGGCTGCCAGGTCTAGCTCCTGTGTATGGTCATTGGCTGCCAGGTCTAGCTCCTGTGTATGGTCATTGGCTACCAGGTCTAGCTCCTGTGTATGGTCATTGGCTACCAGGTCTAGCTCCTGTGTATGGCCATTCGCTACCAGGTCTAGCTCCTGTGTATGGCCATTCGCTACCAGGTCTAGCTCCTGTGTATGGCCATTGGCTACCAGGTCTAGCTCCTGTGTATGGCCATTGGCTGCCAGGTCTAGCTCCTGTGTATGGTCATTGGCTACCAGGTCTAGCTCCTGTGAATGGCCATTGGCTGCCAGGTCTAGCTCCTGTGTATGGCCATTGGCTACCAGGTCTAGCTCCTGTGTATGGCCATTGGCTGCCAGGTCTAGCTCCTGTGTATGGTCATTGGCTACCAGGTCTAGCTCCTGTGTATGGTCATTGGCTGCCAGGTCTAGCTCCTGTGTATGGTCATTGGCTACCATGTCTAGCTCCTGTGTATGGCCATTGGCTACCAGGTCTAGCTCCTGTGTATGGCCATTCGCTACGAGGTCTAGCTCCTGTGTATGGCCATTGACTACCAGGTCTAGCTCCTGTGTATGGTCATTGGCTACCAGGTCTAGCTCCTGTGTATGGTCATTGGCTACCAGGTCTAGCTCCTGTGTATGGCCATTGGCTGCCAGGTCTAGCTCCTGTGTATGGTCATTGGCTACCAGGTCTAGCTCCTGTGTATGGCCATTGGCTGCGAGGTCTAGCTCCTGTGTATGGCCATTGGCTACCAGGTCTAACTACTGTGTATGGCCATTGGCTACCAGGTCTAGCTCCTGTGAATGGCCATTGGCTGCCAGGTATAACTCCTGTGAATGGCCATTGGCTGCCAGGTCGAGCTCCTGTGTATGGTCATTGGTTACCAGGTCTAGCTCCTGTGTATGGTCATTGGCTACCAGGTCTAGCTCCTGTGTATGGTCATTGGTTACCGGGTCTAGCTCCTGTGTATGGTCATTGGCTACCAGGTCTAGCTCCTGTGTATGGCCATTGGCTGCCAGGTCTAGCTCCTGTGTATGGCCATTGGCTGCCAGGTCTGGCTCCTGTGTATGGCCATTGGCTGCCAGGTCTAGCTCCTGTGTATGGCCATTGGCTACCAGGTCTAGCTCCTGTGTATGGTCATTGGTTACCAGGCCTAGCTCCTGTGTATGGTCATTGGCTTCCAGGTCTAGCTCCTGTGTATGGCCATTGGCTACCAGGTCTAGCTCCTGTATATGGTCATTGGTTACCAGGTCTAGCTCCTGTGTATGGTCATTGGCTTCCAGGTCTAGCTCCTGTGTATGGTCATTGGCTTCCAGGTCTAGCTCCTGTGTATGGTCATTGGTTACCAGGTCTAGCTCCTGTGTATGGCCATTGGCTACCAGGTCTAGCTCCTGTATATGGTCATTGGCTGCCAGGTCTAGCTCCTGTGTACGGTCATTGGCTGCCAGGTCTAGCTCCACTTCTCCTTCAACCTCATCCTTGGAGGACGCGGCTCGCTCAAGAGAACCATCCACCGCCTGTTCAATTCCTCGCTGCTGTGCCAGGTTTTGCTGAGAGCAGCAGACCACCATAATATGGGACACCCATGAGATCCATATTGGAGGGCTCCCCCAGAGCAGTCTAAACATCAGAAGCACATTTTCAGAAGGTCAATTGCTGACTCAATGGTCGCCATTGTAGTTAGATGGCTGCAGTTGTATGTTTCTTCTGCCTCGGTGTTGGGTTGCTGCACTGGTGTCAGCAGCCATGTCTTCAGTGGAGACCCCTTGTCACCCAGGATCCATCCACAAAGGCTTTCCAGTGTAGTGAACAATTGTGGCACCTGGGACTGTCTCAGAATTAATGATTCATGTCAGCTTACCAGGGACCTAGCACACACCTGCAGAATTCTTCTGTGGTGGCCGTACCTGATCTGCACATTGAGGGAGTGGAATCCCTTCCTGTTGACGAAAGCACCAGGCTATTCTGAGGGAGCCTGGATGGCCACATGCATGTAGTCAGTGACTCCCCTGAACTTGAGAAAATTCTGCCATAGCTCCAAAGCCAATAGCCCTCTTGACCTGGCTTGCATTATCGCTCTGGAACCTTGTGTATTCCCCAGCCCCTGTGAAGTAGGCAACCTGCCTTAGGCAGTGATGGACGGCAGATTGTGAGATCCCACAAATGTCCCCAACTGCTCTCTGGAATGATCCTACAGAGAAAAAGTTGAGCATTATAGTCACCTTCCCCACTACAGGCAATAGGTGCCCACCACATCCCAGAGGCCTCAACGCCTCCTTCATCATTTCACACAGCTCAGCGAGCCCCTGTCTTGTCAGACACAGTCTTCAGAGATACTGGTGTTCCACCAGGTCCATGAAGCTGAGTTGTTGTCTGTAAACCCTTTGCACTGGGTAGCACCTTCAACAAGCATCTGTCTACTTACTAACCCTATGTACCGTCCACGTGCATGTGCCAGGAGACCAGTATGTTGCTGGTCCTCCCCTGTCTGCTACAGCCTGTTCCCATGTAGCTCCTGAGGTTCCTCTCTCTCACTCTCCCCCTGAGTGTCGGACACCCTTTGCAGCTTTCAACCTTCATTGGGTGTCACCCCTTGCCTTGCCTGGGCTTGCTGCAGAGCTCCTGGGAGAAAACCTTCCAGTTTCTGGCCTCTGCAGGAGGTCTTTCACACAGCAATACCTCTAAATTGCACTGCCTTCCAATGGCAGCCCTGAACCTCACTGCTTGCAAACTTTGTCCTTATTACAGACAACACTTACCTCCCGCTCTGCTCTCACCTCATTGAAGCTGGTGAGTTGCTGAAGCTCCATGGGACCCAGGCACCTTCTATAGGTGACCCTCCTAACTGCCTCAATTGGAAACCCACCCACTGCCAGCAGACTCCTGTTCCCCCTCCCTGGCATCCCTGGGATGTTGGTGAACTTTCTGGAGACGGTCTTCCACTATTTCCCCAGCTCCCCTCGTTTCCATCCCACCCCTGACCTCAACCACCTCCAATCCCATCACCACAAAGCTGGGAAAACTCAGTCCTTAATGTATGCCTCTGACATATTCTTTCTGGCTCCAGCATTTTGCAGTTCGACAAGTGTCAGACCCCAGACCCCAGAACAAGCTTTGTACAAGGGATCATTGGTTAAGCATGAGCTGAGGTTGTCGGTGTTGGCTGGATATTCAACCATGACTGCACCACAGGCTAGCTTGACCCTGTCCTTGTCGAAACCAAGTCGCAGCTGAAGCTATTGAGCAAGAGTAAGGACCCAGGCTGATTCACCACTTACTCACTCGGGCATTGAGGACACCCCTCGCACTCAGCCCTCACACCCCGTCACACTCAGCCCTCAGGCCCCGTCACACTCAGCCCTCAGGCCCCCTCCCACTCAGCCCTCACGCCCCCTCCCACTCAGCCCTCACGCCCCCTCCCACTCAGCCCTCACGCCCCCGCGCACTCAGCCCTCACGCCCCCTCGCACTCAGCCCTCACGCCCCCGCGCACTCAGCCCTCACGCCCCCTCGCACTCAGCCCTCACGCCCCCTCGCACTCAGCCCTCACGCCCCCGTGCACTCAGCCCTCACGCCCCCTCGCACTCAGCCCTCACGCCCCCTCGCACTCAGCCCTCACGCCCCCTCGCACTCAGCCCTCACGCCCCCTCGCACTCAGCATGACACCCCAGGGCTCACTGCCATGTTCCTCTCCATGACCCCCAGTAAAGGGTCTGAGTGACGAGGGATATTTGCTGCTGATTCTCACCGGTGTGTTGGTGCAGATGGAGTTTGGGAAACAGCCTCCGTTATTACCATCCTCACACTCATTGATGTCGTTGCAAATCTGAAAAGTAAACAGAGTCAGTGTGGAGTCGTCACAGCTTAAAACAGCGCATTGTCACGCCCCCTCACGCCCCCTCACACTCAACCCTCACATCCCCTCACACCCCCTCACACTCTACTCTCACATCCCTCACAACCCCTCACACCCCCTCATACTCTACCCTCACATCCCTCACACTCAGCCCTCACACCCCTTCACACACAGCCCTCACACCCCTTCACACACAGCCCTCACACCCCTTCACACACAGCCCTCACACCCCTCAAATTCTACCCTCAAACCCCCTCACACTCAGCTCTCACATCCGCTCACACTCAGCCCTCACGCCTTCACACAAAGCCCTCGCCTCTACTCACACCCAGCCCTCACGCCTCCTCACACTCAGCCCTCACGCCAACTCACACCCAGCCCTCACGCCTCCTCACACTCAGCCCTCACGCCCCCTCACACCCAGCCCTCACGCCTCCTCACACTCAGCCCTCACGCCCCCTCACACTCAGCCCGCATGCCCCCTCACACTCAGCCCTCACGCCCCCTCACACTCAGCCCTCACGCCCTTCACACAAAGCACTCACCTCCCCCCACACCCAGCCCCCACACTCAGCCCTCACAGTCAGCCCTCACACTCAACATAAGAACATACGAAATAGGAGCAGGAGTAGGCCATTCAGCCCCTCAAGCCTGCTCCAGCATTCAATAAGATCATGGCTGATCTATGGTGACCTAAACTCCACTTTCCTGGCTGCCCTCCAAAAACCCTCGACTCCCTTGTAGATCAAAAATCTATCTAACTCAGCCTTGAATACATTCAATGAGCAGCCTCAATGCTCTCTGGGAAGAGAATTCCAAAGATTAATGACCCTCTGAGAGAAGAAATTCCTTCTCATTTAGATCTTAAATGGGAAACCCCTTATTCTAAAACTGTGCCCCTAGTTCTGGATTGTCCCATGAGGGAAAGCATCCTCTCAGCGACTACCATGTCGAGCCCCCTCAGAAACCTATATGTTCCAGTAAGATCAATTTTCATTCTCCTAAATTCCAATGAGTGTAGACCAGGGTTGTCTAACCTTTTCACCTGGAGGGCCACAATATAATTTTTGTCTTAAATGGGGGGCCAGTGAGACAATTTCAGAAAGATGAAGGCATTAAAAAGTTATCTTTCGAAACAATAAATGTGCATTTTTGTGAAGAAGCTTTAAATGAGAAGATTAATTTATTAACTTACTTTCTCATCAATATGTTGGACACTGATTTAGTGAGATACCTGGCTACTTTGCTTGCATATGTAGTCAATGTCAGACCACACACTTATTGTAGTGATGTGGAGTTATCCAGCTTGATGTCCATCTGTCAGGAGTGATCCTGATCTCTCTCTTTGTCTCTCTCTCTCTTCCTATGTTGTTTCTCTGTGTTGTCCTTGCTTTCTGTGTCCCCTCTCTCTCTGTCCCCCCTTTCTTTCTGTTCTCCCTCTCTCTCTGTTTCCCCCTCTCTCTCTGTTCCCCACCACCACCCCCCCACCATCCCCTGACAGTTGCAGGGAGCAGGAGCGCTGGGCACAGCAGCTTTGTGGTTGGTCCGTTTGTTTAAAAAATCATGGTGTCAGTTTCACAGCTGACAGCTGCTGAAGCAGGAACATGCTTCCCAACTTCAGACAGATTTGAGATTTTCTGAAAAAGCCTGCTGGAAAACCCCGAATCTGTCAGACGTTGGGGAGCGTGTTCCTGCTTCAGCAGCTGTCAGCTGTGAAACAGACAGTGTGATGTTTTTAAAAAGGCCACTCTGCAAGGAGAAGACAAAGGGGAATTTCCCATCTCCAGTCACGGAGACCGTGGCGAGGATGAGGAATGGGCCCTGGTGCAGTTTACATCTGTGGGCCAGATTGAAACCTTTGGCGGGCCAGATGTTGAACAACTTGATCAACCTTTTCTTATAAGACAACCCCTTCATCCCAGGAATCAGCCTACTGAACCTCCTCTGAATTGCTTCCAATGCAACTATATCCTTCCTTAAATAAGTAGACCAAAAATGTACACAGTACTCTAGACAACTACCGTGGAATCTCCCTGCTCAGCATAGTGGGGAAAGTCTTCGCTCGAGTCGCTTTAAACAGGCTCCAGAAGCTGGCTGAGCGTGTCTGCCCTGGGGCACAGTGTGGCTTTCGAGCAGAGAGATCGACCATTGACATGCTGTTCTCCCTTCGCCAGCTACAGGAGAAATGCCGTGAACAACAGATGCCCCTCTACATTGCTTTCATTGATCTCACCAAAGCCTTTGACCTCGTCAGCAGACATGGTCTCTTCAGACTACTAGAAAAGATCGGATGTCCACCAAAGCTACTAAGTATCATCACCTCATTCCATGACAATATGAAAGGCACAATTCAGCATAGCGGTGCCTCATCAGACCCCTTTCCTATCCTGAGTGGCGTGAAACAGGGCTGTGTTCTCGCACCTACACTGTTTGGGATCTTCTCCTCCCTGCTGCTCTCACATGCGTTCAAGCCCTCTGAAGAAGGAATTTTCCTCCACACAAGATCAGGTGGCAGGTTGTTCAACCTTGCATGTCTAAAAGCGAAGACCAAAGTACGGAAAGTCCTCATCAGGGAACTCCTCTTTGCTGACGATGCTGCATTAACATCTCACACTGAAGAGTGTCTGCAGAGACTCATTGACAGGATTGCGGCTGTCTGCAATGAATTTGGCCTAACCATCAGCCTCAAGAAAATGAACATCATGGGAAAGGACATCAGAAATGCCCCATCTATCAATATCGGCGACCACACTCTGGAAGTGGTTCAAGAGTTCACCTACCTAGGCTCAACTATCACCAGTAACCTGTCTCTTGATGCAGAATTAAACAAGCGCATGGGAAAGGCTTCCTCTGCTATGTCCAGAATGGCCAAGAGAGTGTGGGAAAATGGCGCACTGACACGGAACACAAAAGTCCGATTGTATCAAGCCTGTGTCCTCAGTACCTTGCTCTACAGCAGCGAGGCCTGGACAACGTACGTCAGCCAAGAGCGAAGTCTCAATTCATTCCATCTTCGCTGCCTCCGGAAAATCCTTGGCATCAGGTGGCAGGACCGTATCTCCAACACAGAAGTCCTCGAGGCGGCCAACATCCCCAGCATATACACACTACTGAGTCAGCGGCGCCTGAGATGGCTTGGCCATGTGAGCCGCATGGAAGATGGCAGGATCCCCAAAGACACATTGTACAGCGAGCTCGTCACTGGTATCAGACCCACCGGCCGTCCATGTCTCCGCTTTAAAGACGTCTGCAAACGTGACATGAAGTCCTGTGACATTGATCACAAGTCGTGGGAGTCAGTTGCCAGCGTTTGCCAGAGCTGGCGGGCAGCCATAAAGGCGGGGCTAAAGTGTGGCGAGTCGAAGAGACTTAGCAGTTGGCAGGAAAATAGACAGAAGCGCAAGGAGAGAGCCAACTGTGTAACAGCCCCGACAAACCAATTTTATCTGCAGCACCTGTGGAGGAGCCTGTCACTAGAATTGGCCTTTATAGCCACTCCAGGCGCTGCTTCACAAACCACTGACCACCTCCAGGCGCTTACCCATTGTCTCCTGAGACAAGGAGGCCAAAGAAAGAAAGAACTCTAGATGTGGTCTCACCAATGCCCTGTACAATTGTAGCAAGAATTCCCTACTTTTATACTCCATTCCCCCTTGTAATAAAGGCCAACATTCCACCTACCTTCCTGATTTCTTGCTGTACCTGCATACTAACTTTTTGTGATTCATGTACAAGGACACCCAGATCCCACTGTACCGGAGCATTCTGCAGTTTCTCTCCATTTAAATAATATTCTGCTTTTCTATTCTTCCTGCCAAAGTGGACAACCTCACATTTTCCCACATTCTACTCCATCTGCCATATTTTTACTCACTCCCTTAACCTGTCCATATCCCTTTGCAGAGTCTCTGATTGGAATTCAACAGAAGCAGTGGCCCTGCCCACTGACTGGAAAGTCAGGAATGACCTAACCTGTGCCACCCCTGGAAGCCATGCTGCTATTTTTCATGGCTCAGGCCCTTAATTGGCTATAGTCATGGTCCCGCCCCTCTGAGGCAGGATGTCCCACCTCCCAGAGCTGATGGCCAATCAGCGGGCTGGCAGCACTTCCGTCCCAGCTGCGACACCAGGAGCGGTGGCCACTGCTGGGACTGCACTCAGCCCTGAAGAGGAACATGGACATCAACCTTGGAAAAGGTAATTGGGTCAGGCTTGGCTGGGGCCTATTGGCTAGGCCCCGGTGAGGGAGGGGCAGTCACGGTATAGGGCAGGGGAGTTGTTTCAGCGGAGCGGCCCATGCTGCTGGGGGTGCCCTCCACCAGGAACAGGGTGCCCGATCAGGAGGGCCATCACCCCCAGCCCTCAAGGAGGCTGCCAGGTATTACTGGGCGGCCTCCTTAGGTACTGAAGTGCCCATCCTCTGCTAGTAAAATACCAGCAGCAGTGGGAAAAGGCCTTTAATTGAACACTTAAAGGCCTCAATTGGCCTAAAGACAGGCAACACGCCTGCTACCTCCCCCACCGCTATTAAAATAGCAGCCGGGGGGAGGGTAGGCAATGGGAACAGCTCCCCCACCATCCCACTGGATTTTACGCACCACCCCACCTCCTAGACCACCTGGGGAGGTGCATAAAATTCCAGCTTCTGTGTCCACCTCATGACTTGCTTTCCCATCTATCTTTGCAACGTCAGCAAATTTGGCTACAATACACTCGGTTCATTCATCCAAGTCATTAGTATAATTATAAATAATTGAGGCCCCAGCACTGATCCCTGTGCCACTTCACTAGTTACAGTTTACCAGGCTGAAAATAACCCATTGATCCCGAGCCTCTGTTCCCTGTTAGCCAGTTCTCTATCCATGCTAATATATAACCTATATTACATATATTCCTACGCAGTGACCTGTCCTCTGCAGACAAAAGGAACATGTCCAGACATTATGCCTCTTTTTAAAATTAAACAAAAGCGTGGAGGACAATAGTTCCTTGGTGCATTCTCCACGGCAACACCTCAACCAATCAGAGTCGATTTGCCAACCAATCAGCATCCTTTTCTCATGCAGTATAAATTGTTGCTCCCTTTGAAATTTAGCATTCTTGTGTCTGTCCTGATGAGTGCAAGATGAAAAGCTTTGACAGCCTGTCTCTTTTTTCAGCAATAATATATTATCCCCAACACCAGGAGCTCTTATCTTGTGTAGTAACTTTTTATGTGGCACCTTATCGAATGCCTTTTGGAAATCCAAATAGTACATCTACTGATTCCAGTTATCCACCTGCTTGTTACATTCTCAAGGAACTCTAATAAATTTGTCAAACACGATTTCCCTTTCATAAAGCCATGTTGATTCCGCCTGATTATATTGTGATTTTCTAAATGTCCTTCTACTGCTTCCTTCATAATGGATTCTAGCATTTTCCCAATCACAGATGTTAGACCAACTGGCCTATAGTTTTCTGATTTCTTTCTCCCTTCTTTTTTGAATAGAGGTGTTACATTTGTGGTTTTCAAATCCGTTGGGACCTTTCCAAAATCTCGGGAATTTTGGAAGATTATAACCAATGCATCCACTATCTCTGCAGCCATTTCTTTTAAGACCCAAATATGCAGACCATCAGGTCCAAGGGACTTGTCAGCCTTTAGTCCCATTAGTTTTGCTAGTATTTTATCTCTAGTGATAGTGATTGTTTTACGTTCCTCCCTCCCTTTTCTTATCTCCACCCAAACTGATTTTACATCTTGATCTTCCGAGCCAAGATAATTTCTCACTGCTTTACTGATCTCATACTTAATTAACAGAGCTATCCCCAGCTCCTTTTCCTTTCTTTCTTCCTATTCTTCCGAAATGTCAAGTATCCCTGAATATTCAGTTCCCAGCCTTGGTCACCTTGCAACCAAATCTCTGTAATGGCGATCAGATCATACTCATTGATTTCTATTTGTGTCATCAATTCACCCATCTTGTTACAAATGCAGCATGCGTTCAGTAAAGAGCACTCACACTCCCCTCACACTCAGCTCCTCACACCTCCTCACACTCAGCACTCACACTCAACCCTCACACCCCCTCACACTCAGCCACACAAAAGGTTAATATGCAAGATAAGGGCTCATGCAATTGGGGGTAATATATTAGCACAGATGGAGGATTGGTTAACAGACATGAAGCAGAGAGTAGGGGTTTTCAAGTTGGCAGGCTGTAACTAATGGAGTGTCGCAAAGGTCAGTGCTGGGGCCTCAGCTATTTAAAATAACTAATGACTTCGAGAAAGAGGCAGAGAGTAACGTATCTAAGTTTGCTGATGATACAAAGCTAGTTGGGAATGCAAGATGTAACGGGGTCAAAAAGAGGCTACAAAGAGATATAGACAGATTAAGTGACTGGGCAACAAGGTAGCAGGTGGAATATAATGTGGGAAAGTTTGAGCTTATTCACTTTGGCAGTGAGAATAGAAAAACAGAATATTTTTTAAAAGGCGTGAAACTTGTAAATGTTGATGTTCAGAGTGACTTGGATATACTTGTACAAGTAACACAGAAAGTTAGCGTGCAGGTACAGCAAGCAATTAGGAAGGCAAATGGCATGTTGGCCTTTATTGCAAGGGGATTGGAGTACAGGAATAAGGAAATCTTGCTACAATTATACAAGGCTTTGGTGAGACCACACCTGGAATATGTGTGCAGTTTTGGTCTCCATATCTTAGGAAGGATGTACTTGTCTTGGAGATGGTACAGTGGCGGTTCACTAGATTGGTCCCTGGGATGAGAGGCTGAGTAAATTGGGCCTATACTTTCTGGAGTTTAGAAGAATGAGAGGTGATCTCATTGAAACATACAAGATTCTGAAGGGGTTTGACAGGGTAGGCACTGAGAGATGGTTTCCCCTGGCTGGGGAATCTAGAACACGGGGTCACAGTCTCAGGATAAAGGGCCGATCATTTAGGATTGAGATGAAGAGAAATTTTTTCATACTAAGAGTTGTGAGTCTTTGAAATTCTCCATCCCAGAGGGTTGTGGATGTTCCATTGTTGAGTATTTAATGCTGAGATAGACAGATTTTTGGTCTTTCACGAATTAATGGCTATGGTGAGTGGGTGAGAAAGTGGAATTGAGGTCGAAGATCAGTCTTGATCGTATTGAATGGCAGAGCAGACTCGAGGGGCTGAATGGTCTACTCCTGCTCCAATTTCTTGTTTTCTGATGTTCTTACTCGACCCTCACACCTGCTCATACTCAACTCACACACCCCTCAGACTCAGCACTCACATTCCCCTCACACTGAACCCTCAAACTCAAATCTCACACTCAGCACTCACACCTCCTCATACTCAGTGAGCTCAAAACCCAACCCGATGCCACTTCACTAGGTCCCAGTCCCACCACAGGGACGCTGCCACACTATAGGACTAGAAACCCAACCTGCTGCCAGAGGCAGTGCCTTCCCCATCACCACAGCCAAGTCCAGCTCAGTCCACTGTCAGATTTGGAGCAGGCACTACAGCCCTGGGAATGTCAGTTCAGCCCAGTCACACTGCGAGCATTGAGCTCAGTCCAGCCCAGTGTGAGTGGGTGGCACTGACACACAGTGTTTACAGTGATGGTCGAGATACAGAGGACACAGTGGGAAATGTTCTGCCCAGTTCTGGTGTTGGATCCTCACCTGCCTGTGTGTTCTGGCAAACATCTCTCCCACTCCATGGATTCTTGGGCCAGTGTAACCAGTCGGACAGGGCTCGCATTGAAAACCAGGAGACGAGTTAATGCATCGGACCCTTTGGAAGCAGGGACGTGTCCGGCACTGGAGGAAGAGAGAAAGATTGGCTCAAAGCCTAGTGCCTGCTGGTGAGGTCTGTAAATGCTTCACCCTCACTGGTCCAGGAATGTCACTTTACTTTCAAATTATTTCTTTTTGGGATTTGAGGAAGATTGAGCAAATTAACAACAGCATTCCACCAATCAGATCCCGCTGTTACTCTTGCCCATGCTCTGTTGATTGGTTATTACATTAACTAATCTGACATCATTTTAGAACAATTTCGACCAGGGAGAGCCGGCTCAGAGTCACCTCCCACCCTCCTGCCCCCACTCTGTCCTCCTTCCCCACCCCCCCCCCCCCCTGCACTCTGTCCCATCCCCTCCTGCCACCACCCTCTTGTACTGACCTCATCTACATCGATGCAATGTGTTCCATTCCCTGTGAAGCCACTGGGACAGGCCCCACATTGGAATCCATCAGCTGTCTCTGAGCACAGCACCCCAGGGAAACAAGGATTGGGAACACACCTTCCAAATGGATAAACAGTGATTGGCAGCTGCTTCCCTTCACTTTGGATACCTGGGGATGTGAGAGAGGAACAAAACCATCAACAGGACCTGAAACGTCAAATGTACCAGAGCCTTTACCCCAGAAACGCAGCGACAGAACATCCAAAGCAGAGTCAGACACAAGGTTCAACCCAGGAGAGGGATATGGCCCTGGGAGAGGGTTCTGGATCTGGGAGAGGGTTCTGGATCTGGGAGAAGGTTCTGGATCTGGGAGAAGGTTCCAGCCCTGGGAGAGGGTTCCAGCCCTGGGAGAGGGATCCAGCCCTGGGAGAGGGTTCCAGCCCTGGAAGAGGGATCCAGCCCTGGGAGAGTGTTCTGGATCTGGGAGAGGGTTCCAGCCCTGGGTGAGGGTTCCAGCCCTGGGAGAGGGATCCAGCCCTGGGAGAGGGATCCAGCCCTGGGAGAGTGTTCTAGATCTGGGAGAGGGTTCCAGCCCTGGGAGAGGGATCCAGCCCTGGGAGAGGGTTCCAGCCCTGGGAGAGGGTTCCGGATCTGGGAGAGGGTTCTGGATCTGGGAGAGGGTTCCAGTCCTGGGTGAGGGTTCCAGCCCTGGGAGAGGGATCCAGCCCTGGGAGAGTGTTCTAGATCTGGGAGAGGGTTCCAGCCCTGGGAGAGGGTTCCAGCCCTGGGAGAGGGTTCTGGATCTGGGAGAGGGTTCCGGATCTGGGAGAGGGTTCCAGCCCTGGGAGAGGGATCCAGCCCTGGGAGAGTGTTCGGCTCTGAGAAAGGGATCCAGCTCTTGGAGAGGGAAGTGGCTCCGGGACAGGGTTCCGGCTCCGGGACAAGGTTCCGGCTCCGAGAGGGGATTCCGGCTCTGGGAAAGGGAACCGGCCCAGCCATCGGAGCACTGAGATATCGTGGTGCTCTAGCTCAAAGAAAGCTCCTGCCCTTTCTAAGCACTGTCCACTGTGCCCGTGTTTTCAGAATTCCTGTTGATTCTGAGTCGGTTTACTCACCACAGATATCACACTCTGCCAGCGTGTTCTTCAGAAAGATAATCTCCTTTATCTGTGAGGCAGTACAGCAAAGTTAGTAAAAGAACAAAAGACATAGAGTCATAGAGTTATACAGCACAGAAACAGGCCCTTCGGCCCATCATGTGCGTGCCAGCTATCAAGAACCTAACTATTATAATCCCTTTTGGCACTTGGCCTGTAGCCTTGTATGCTGTGGCATTTCAAGTGCTCATCTAAATACTAAAATGTTGTGAGGGTTCCTGCCTCTACCACCTCTTCAGGTAGTGCATTCCAGATTCCAACCACCCTCTGGGTGAAAACATTTTTCCTCAAATCCCCTCTAAACCTCCTGCCCCTTACCTTGAATCTATGCCCCCCAGTTATTGCCCCCTCCGCTAAGTGAAAAAGTTTCTTCCTATCTAACCCATCAATGCCTCTCATAATTTTGTAAACCGCAATCAGGTCCCCCCTCAGCCTTCTCTGCTCCAAGGAAAACAACCCCAGCCTTTTCAGTCTCTCTTCATAGCTGAAATGCTCCAGCCCAGGCAACATCCTGGTGAATCTCCTCTGCACCCTCTCCAGTGCAATCACATCCTTCCTATAGTGTGGTGACCAGAACTGTACACAGTACTCCAGCTGTGGCCTAACTAGTGTTTTATACAGCTCCATCATAACCTGCCTGCTCTTATATTCTGTGCCTCGGCTAATAAAGGCAAGTATCCCATATGCCTTCCTAACCACCTTATCTACCTGTGCTGCTGCCTTCAGTGATCTATGGATAAGTACACCAAGGTCCCTCTGACCCTCTGTACTTTCTAGGGTCCTACCATCCATTGTATATTCCCTTGCCTTGTTAGTCTTCCCAAAATGCATCACCTCACACTTCTCAGGATTAAATTCCATTTGCCACTGCTCTGCCCATCTTACCAGCCCATCTATATCGTCCTGTAACCTAAGGCTTTCCCCCTCACTATTTATTACACCACCAATTTTCATGTCATCTGCGAACTTACTGATCATACCTCCTATATTCACGTCTAAATCATTAATGTACACTACAAACAGCAAGGGTCCCAGCACCGATCCCTGTGGTACACCACTGGTCACAGGCTTCCACTCACAAAAACAACCCTCAACCATCACCCTCTGCTTCCTGCCACTAAACCAATTTTGGATCCAATTTGCCAAATTGCCCTGGATCCCATGGGCTCTTACCTTCTTAACCAATCTCCCATGCGGGATTTCCTGTACCGGCTGCTCCTGCACACTCTCCAATTCTACGCACTTGGGACCTTGTCAAAAGCCTTACTGAAGTCCATGTAGGCTACATCAACTGCTTTACCCTCAGCTACACATCTAGTCACCTCCTCCAAAAATTCAATCGTTAGTTAGACACGATCTTCACCTGACAAAGCCATGCTGACTATCCCTGATTAATCCCTGCCTCTCCAAGTGGAGATTAATCCTGTCGCTCAGAATTTTTTCCAATGGTTTCCCAACCACTGATGTTCGAGTATTTGTGTCGCACCTCTGTATCTAACCAGTTTATTTTATCAACGCGTATTTTTTCTGTTTTTAAACTTTTTTTTTGAAGGCAGCCTTTATACCCCAGGCCCCTTTTATATATTATTTGTCGAGGGTCCCTTCGTTCCCTAGGCCCCTCTTATATACATTTCATAAAATAACTTTATTAAAATCAAATAAATAAAACAGAACTCAAATTAAAATGCCATTCTCGGCGTCGACAATGCACTCCAGTCCCTGTGGTGCCCACCGGTCGCGGAAGGCCTCAAGCGTGCAGGCGGACACCGCATGCTCCTTCTCCAGGAACACCTGGACGTGAACGTAACCTCGGAAGAGGGGCAGGCAATCAGGGCGGATGGACCCCCCGACGGCCCACAGCTTGGACCTGTGAATTGCCACCTTGGCCAGGCCCAGGAGCAGACCGACGAGGAGATCCTCCTCCCGGCCCAAGCCCCTCCGCACCAGGTGCCCAAAGATCAGGAGTGTGGGACTGAAGTGCAGCCAGAATTTGAGGAGCAGCCCCTTAAGATACTCAAATAGGGGCTGCAACCTCGCACACTCCATATAAACGTGGAACACGGACTCGTCCAGGCCGCAGAAAATACAGGCGGCCTGGGAGTCCGTGAACCTACTTAAAAGCCTATTGCACGGGACTGCTCTGTGCAGCACCCTCCACCCCAGGTCCCAGATGTAAAGGGAGAAGACTCCAGCGTAGAGAGACCTCCATCGGGGTTTCCCCTCACCGCCAGATGGCAACGCGGACCGCCAGGGCGTGTCCGGCCGGCTGACGAGGGCGAGGAAGTGGAGAGTGTGCAGGAGCAGCCCGTATAGGAAACCCCTCCGCACCGATTGGAATGGCACGGAGGGCATTTCCGAGAGGCGGCTCGGGTTGTGCGGGACCGGCACCCGAGGAGGGTTTCGGGGCCTGGGTCTGATGAGCAGTTCCGGCCGAGCGGGGGTCAGCTCGGCCGGGATCGCTCCGCACTCCCGAGCCCCCTCACCACCCGCAGTGAGGGGCGTCCCAGGGGTTTCGGCTACTCCTCCGCCCGCCGGACCGTCCCCGGAGTCGGCCGCCCGGACAGCCAAGGCGCTCTTCTCCGCAGGCGGGGGAGCGCCCTGACTGGAGGCGACCATGTTCCAGACTCGGAATAGATCCCGGTAAAAGACAGGCAACTCCCTCAGAGAGGCACGGCTAACGGACTCCACCGGGAGCTGCGTGTCGTCTTGAAGGCAGTGACACTGGCGGAAAAAATACATCGCCAGCGCACACCATCTGGGAGGACGCTCGACGTACAGGTATCTCTGCAGGGTCCGAAGGCGGAGAGTCGCAGCCTGGGTGCGGACGCACACCAGGGACTGGCCGCCTCCTCAATCGGGAGACTCAGGACCGCGGCAGAGACCCAGTGTTTCCTCTTGCCCCAGAAGAAGTCGACGGGTTTCTTCTGGATCTTGGTGGCAAATACAGGGGGCGGGGCCAAAGTGACCAACCGGTACCACAGCATGGAGGCCACCAGTTGGTTTATGACCAGCGCTCGGCCCCTGTAGGAAAGCACTCGGAGCAGTCCTGACCAGCGCCCCAGCCGAGCGGTGACTTTCACCTCCAACTCCTGCCAGTTTGCCGGCCAGGCTTCCTCAGCGGGGCTAAGGTGGACTCCCAGATAGAGGAGGAGCGTGGTGCTCCACGCAAAAGGTGTCATCTCCTCCGGCAGGGAGTCCACCCGCCACTGACCCACCAGGAGTCCGGAACATTTCTCTCAACTGATCCTCGCGGAGGACGCGGCAGAAAAGGTCTGCTGGCAGTCGCGCATCCTCCGCAAGTCAACGGGATCTGTGACCCCGAGGAGCACGTCGTCGGCGTAAGCCGAGAGGACGACCCGCATGGCCGGATCGCGCAGAGCCAATCCCGTCAACCTCCTGCGAAGCAGGCACAGGAAGGGCTCCACGCAGATGGTATACAATTGGCCGGACATGGGGCATCCCTGACGCACTCCTCTCCCAAAGCGAAGGGGCGCCGTCAAGGACACATTAACTTTGACTAGACACTCTGCGGCAGCATACAAAAATCGGACCCGGGCCACAAAATGCGGCCCAAGTCCAAATACGGCAGAGTCCCGAAAAGGTATTCGTGATCCACCCTGTCGAACGCCTTCTCCTGATCGAGGGAGAGAAAGGTGACCGACAGACCAGTCCTCTGTGAAAGATGGATCAGGTCCCGGACCAGGTGGATGTTGTCCTGGATGGACCGGCCCGGGACCGTGTAGGACTGGTCCGCGTGGATCATGTGGGCCAGCACAGAGCCCAGGCGGGTGGACATAGCCCGGGCAAAGGTCTTTTCATCTGTGCTGAGGAGGGAGACCGGACGCCAGTTTTTAAGCAAGCGGAGATCGCCCCTCTTCAGCAGCAGAACGATGACCGCCCTGCGCCACGAGAGGGGCATCTCCCCGGTCGCCAGGCTTTCCCCCAGGACCCACACGTAACTGTCCCCCAGGACGTCCCAGAACGCCCTGAGGAACTCCACGGTCAGCCCGTCCAGCCCCGAAGATTTGCTCCTCGAGAACTGGTGGAGGGCGCCGGTCAACTCCACCAACATGAGCGGAGCCTCCAATCCTTCGGCGCCCTCCGGGCTGACCTTCGACAGGTCCTCCCACAAAACACTGTGCGCATCCTCACTGAACGGATCCGGAGAGAACATCGCACTGTAATAAGTACGGACCAGGAGGCCCATTCCCTCTGGATCCGTGATGGAGGATCCGTCGTCGGCCAGCAGCTCAACGAGCTGCTTACGGACCCACTGCCATTTTTCCAGTGCGTAGAAGAAGGGTGAGGCGCGGTCCAAATCTTCCAGGATCTGGATCTGCGACCTCACGTACGTGCCTCGGGACCCTATGAGCTGCAGGTCCCTCAGCGCGCCCTTCTTCTCTTTGTACACCTGCCACAGGGCCGGGTCCACGATGGCATGACCGAGGCGGGACTCCAAGTTGAGCACCTCCGTCTCTAGGCGCCCGATCTCGGCTTCCCGCCTCTAGGTCGACCCCTTCGCGTACTCCTGACAGAAGATGTGGATGTGAGTCTTGCCCACATCCCACCATAGCCTCAAGGAGGGGAAGCCCCCCTGCTTCCTTCTCCAGTCGGCCCAGAATCGACGGAATGAGTCCCGGAATCGCTCGTCCTCCAGCAGCCGGTTGTTAAAGTGCCAGTACGCGGACCCCGCCCGCGTGCAGAGTGGAGAGAACTCTGCCCACACCAGGCGATGGTCCGAGCACGGCACCAGCCGCATGGAGGCCGCCGAGACGCGGGAGACGTACGCCTGCGAAATGTAGAGGCGATCGATTCGTGACCCCCCCTCCTCCAGACCTCCACGTGAAGGCGCTGGAGTCGGTATGGAGATTCCGCCAGACGTTCACCAAGTTAAGGGAGCTGATCAGTTCCCTCAACTTCTCCACCGACGCTTGGCCGCACTGGGGACCGGAGTGATACACCACCTCGAGGGCACAGTTAAAATCCCCCCCGAGGATGATGCACTCGCCGCTATCGATGGAGTTCAAGAGAGTGGACACTTCTTCAAAGAAGCGGGCTTGCAACGCGCCAGGCCTGGGCGCGTACACGTTCACAAAGTGGAGCGGCACGCTACCCAGGCGAACGGCGAGGTGGAGCAAGCGGCCCGGCACTAGCTCCTTGACCCCAAAGATCTCCGGCTGAAAAGTCGGGGCCAACAAGATAGCCACCCCACTAGAAATAGGAGTGAGGTGACTCATGTAGACCCCACCCTGCCACTCCAGGAGCCAGGTGGCTTCGTCTCCCGGAACGGTGTGGGTTTCCTGCAGAACGCTCACCGCGTATCTCCCTTCCCTAATGACTGAGAGATTGTGAAATCTGCGGTGAGACCCCCTGCTGCCGATGTTGAGGCTGGCTATGGTTATCTTCATGTCAAAGGTACTTAAAACCGTCACCAACATCTCACTGTGAGGAGGGAGTGGAAGTGCACCTGGCCTTCCAGTCTCCCAGCAACCCATTGACGAACCGGCGCCTCTCAACCAGTTTCACGTCCGCGCCCTTCCCCACTTTCTTGAGGGCGGCACGGACGGACTGAATGATCAGCGCCAGATTCGACCAACGGCCGAGGGCCAGCTTTATTGCGGCCACCCCTGCATGCCGCGAGGAAATCCCGGAGTTCCGCCGTTGGGATGAGAGGAGACTCGGTGGGAGGCACGAGGGACTCCACCACCTCACTGGCGATGGAATCAAGGTCATCCTCCGTGCCCAATACCGAATCCCCATCCTCCTCCGGGTCGTCACCGTCAGCGGCCGACACATCCACCACACACTGTGGGGCGGATGTGCCGGCCACGCCAGCTGGTCCCGCCTCCGTCATGATCCCACCCCCAGGATCGATGGCAGAGGAGTCCTCTCTGGGTTTTACTGTGAAACTGGAGCCTATGGGTGCCAGAGATTCAGGACCCCCCTCCACCTCCATCCCCAGGCCAATGAGTGTTCCAGGGGAGATGGTAGTTCCTGATTCCAGAAATCCAGCTAGATCCAAGACCGGAGGCGGAGAGAGGAGGCCATCTCCCACCCCGCCAATGCCCACAGACGCAGCAGACAGGGAATTACACAAATTGCCTCTGTTTCGGGTACATTCCGGGCGGTAGCGTCAGGCTGTTGGGAGGGCGGACCGTCACAGGTCTCGCCCCCACCCAGGACACCCGACCCATCGGCCAAAGGAATGATTTCTCCCGTGGGGTCTACAGGCTCCCCTACCACGGGCGGGCACCCTTTCAAGAACTGACAAGATTACAGGGGCATCTCCCCCACCTCCGTTCCGAGGGGTGGAGGGTTCCCGCCCAGGGCTCGAGGCCCTGATTGTGCTGGTGGCAGGGGGAGCCTGAGGACCCACGCCAGGAGATGGACCCCGGGGTTCAGGGCCTTCTTCAGAGGAGGGATGTCTCCTCCTCTTATTTCAGGGGGGCGCAGAGGCTCAGAGAACTCCATCTCAGCAGAGGGCTCTGCTTCACCCTCCGTGCCCTCCTGCCCAGGTTCCTTGTGCCCGAGTTCAGCCGTGGGGCAGGTGAACTCACCTGGATCAGTCGTAGGACTGAGCTCAGGCTCAGGACTTTTGTCCATGTCCGGGGGCACGCCATCAGGTGTTTTGTTTTGCGCTGTGCCCTCTTTCCACCCAGACGGGACGCCACCTCCCCACTGGGCAGCTGTGAAAACCACAGCCTCAGGAACCACCCGAGTGGCAGATGTTGCAGGTTTTGGGGGAGGAGGGAGGAGGTGTAGCAGCGCCACCCTGGGCCACCGAGTGGGAATTGGCGGCCCAGGGGTTGGGGCAGTTCTTCCGAACATGCCCCACCCCCTTACAGGCGTGGCACCGCACCCCGTCCGCGGTCCAGAAAACACAGGCCGCCCCCTGGAACTCAACACTGAATTGGCCCTCTGTGACCCCCCTCCCGTGCCAGCTGCATAAAAAACTGGCGGCGGAAGGAGTACACATGCCAGAGGCTGTTCTCCCAAAGACTGAACGGGACTGGGGTGAGCCCTGTCTTTACCTCCCCCAGGTGGTGCAGGTGGGGAAGGAGGAGCTCACCAGGAATGACGGATGGGACATTTGACAAAATGACCCATTGTGCAGTGGCCTCCAGGGGGTCCACTGGCAGAAAGGTCCCGCCCACAGTGAGTCCCTTGCTCAGGGCCAGGGACACCGCCCGCTCGGTCTTCAGGAAAAACACAGCCTTCCCGTACATTTTAGAGACAGCAACAATGGCTGAAGGGCTGACAACCTCAGCCATTGCTTTCACACATACCTCTACTGACATATTGGGGTGAACGGAGCTCTTGACCCCATGATTCAATGTTATCGGTGCAAACGGTGACGGGGCAACAGGTGCAGCTGCAGCAGCCACAGCAGCATACGAGCAAGAAGGCCCGCCACCGGTGAAGAGGGGCTTGCTATGGGGTCGCAGAGTCACACCCACCCCTAAGAAACAAATAAAACAACAGTTTCCTTTTTTTTTAAACTTAAGCAATATGATGGGGAGGGGGTTGGGTGGTGGGAGTAGAGGAGGATAGGGGTGAAAAGGAGAGGAGAGGACAAGTGGCCGAGTGATGGAAGGGAGAGAAGGTCTGTGAGGATGTTGCTGTATGATCGGTGGTTGGAGCACCTTACATCAGAGTCTACAGTCCAGTCTTCCAGTTAGGGGAGAGCTCTTCGCCCGGGTCGGCTAGAGCCGCCCGGTTCTCTCCCTTTTCTGCTGTTGTATAAAGATAGTCTTCAGCCGGGCAGCTCCAGCCGTCCCAAGCCACACAGTCGGGGTGGGGAGGGAGTCCCCTTTTTGTGCAGGATGGAAGATAAACACAAGAGCAAGTACAGGGGCTCCCGATAGAATTTGTCAGCCCCGCCCCTGGATCTTCCGGTGCCTTCTCCCTCCCCCAACAGTCCAAACAACAAACAGTTCCCTGGTGCTCCAACACCCACCTCTCCAAAATTACTTGCAGGTCTTCTCTGTTCTTGAAAAATAGCAAAAGTCCCACATTTGAAGCTGTAAGTTTCAGCTCTCTCCGCTCTGCTCTCTGCTCTCTCCACTCTGCTCACTCTGTTCTCTCCACTCTGCTCTGCTCTCCTCTCCTCTCCAGTTCCAGCTCCCACAGCCTGCTCAGGTGCAGCTGATTCACCTAATTGCAGACAGGAAGTGCTCTCCAGCCAATCCCAGTGCTGCACCTGTCCTGGGAGTGTTTGATGGGGACAGTGTAGAGGGAGCTTTACTCTTTATCTTTCTTTCATGCACAAGGGGTGTAGCATAAAACTAAGTGTAGGCAATTTTAACCTCTTCCCTGCTATCACATCATATCATGGAATATACTCAGCGACAGGACCAGTTTGAAAAAAACTGCAGATCTCAGTCTCCACAATTCAAAAATAATAGCTGACAGACAGTAAGTAATAAAAAGGTTTCTAGGGTTCCAGGTGGGTGTTGAGGGAAGTTATGGTTGGGCGGCGGGGTCAGGGTCAGGTGGTGGATTTCATGGTCAGACCGAGCAGGGCCAGGGCAGGGTGAGTATAGGTTGTGCAGGGTCATGGTTGGACTGACTGTAGTCAGATTGTATGGTGAGAGTTTGTGTCAAGTGGGTGAGGTCAGGGTCAGGATCAGGGTCAGGTAGGTGGTGTCAGGTTTGGGTGCACAGCGACAGGGTTGAGTTCAGAGTTAGGTTGAGTGAGCTGTCTCACACCCTTACAGTGGGGTGACTGTCCTGTTTGCTACCAGAGATTGCCAGTCACAGGTAGGAATGTACATTAGTACCTTCAGGAGAGAAGAGCAAAAGGAGTTGGGGACTCAGAGGCATGTATGAGCCTCACTTACCTGCTGTTTTAGGAGATGCTTGATTTCGGCCAGTTCCTTGTTTGTTTCCATCATCCGAGAAAGCATCTGATGGTTAATGTCTAAACTCAGATAATATAGACAGCAGCATCAGTCACACCAAACAATGGCACGCAATCACACGCTGCCTGATGTTAATCCAGCTCTCCCATCCTGTCACTCAGTAACCCCTCTCCCCCCAGCGCCCTGTGTTACTGACTGTATCTCTACTGATGTTAATCCATCTCCCTCACACTGTCACTCAGTAACCCATCTCCCCACAGCGCCCTGTGTTACTGACTGTATCACTACTGATGTTAATCCAGCTCCCTCACACTGTCACTCAGTAACCCCTCTCCCCCCAGCGCCCTGTGTTACTGACTGTATCTCTACTGATGTTAATCCATCTCCCTCACACTGTCACTCAGTAACCCCTCTCCTCCCAGCACCCTGTGTTACTGACTGTATCTCTACTGATGTTAATCCAGCTCTCCCATCCTGTCACTCAGTAACCCCTCTCCCCCCAGCGCCCTGTGTTACTGACTGTATCTCTACTGATGTTAATCCATCTCCCTCACACTGTCACTCAGTAACCCATCTCCCCACAGCGCCCTGTGTTACTGACTGTATCTCTACTGATGTTAATCCAGCTCCTTCACACTGTCACTCAGTAACCCCTCTCTCCCCAGCACCCTGTGTTACTGACTGTATCTCTACTGATGTTAATCCAGCTCCCTCACACTGTCACTCAGTAACCCCTCTCCCTCAGCACCCTGTGTTACTGACTGTCTCTCCTGATGTTGATCCAGCTCCCTCACACTGTCACTCAGTAACCCCTCTCCCCCCAGCACCCTGTGTTACTGACTGTATCTCTACTGATGTTAATCCAGCTCCCTCACACTGTCACTCAGTAACCCCTCTCCCCCCAGCGCCCTGTGTTACTGACTGTATCTCTACTGATGTTAATCCAGTTGCCTCGCACTGTCACTCAGTAACCCCTCTCCCCCCAGCACCCTGTGTTACTGACTGTATCTCTCCTGATGTTAATCCAGCTCCCTCACACTGTCACTCAGTAACCCCTCTCCCCCCAGCACCCTGTGTTACTGACTGTATCTCTACTGATGTTAATCCAGCTCCCTTACACTGTCACTCAGTAACCCCTCACCCCCCCCAGCACCCTGTGTTACTGACTGTATCTCTACTGATGTTAATTCAGCTCTCCCATCCTGTCACTCAGTAACCCCTCTCCCCCCAGCGCCCTGTGTTACTGACTGTATCTCTACTGATGTTAATCCATCTCCCTCACACTGTCACTCAGTAACCCCTCTCCCCCCAGCGCCCTGTGTTACTGACTGTATCACTACTGATGTTAATCCAGCTCCCTCACACTGTCACTTAGTAACCCCTCTCCCCCCAGCACCCTGTGTTACTGACTGTATCTCTACTGATGTTGATCCAGCTCCCTCACACTGTCACTCAGTAACCCCTCTCCCCCCAGCACCCTGTGTTACTGACTGTATCTCTACTGATGTTAATCCAGCTCCCTCACACTGTCACTCAGTAACCCCTCTCCCCCCAGCGCCCTGTGTTACTGACTGTATCTCTACTGATGTTAATCCATCTCCCTCACACTGTCACTCAGTAACCCCTCTCCTCCCAGCACCCTGTGTTACTGACTGTATCTCTACTGATGTTAATCCAGCTCTCCCATCCTGTCACTCAGTAACCCCTCTCCCCCCAGCGCCCTGTGTTACTGACTGTATCTCTACTGATGTTAATCCATCTCCCTCACACTGTCACTCAGTAACCCATCTCCCCACAGCGCCCTGTGTTACTGACTGTATCACTACTGATGTTAATCCAGCTCCCTCACACTGTCACTCAGTAACCCCTCTCCCCCCAGCGCCCTGTGTTACTGACTGTATCTCTACTGATGTTAATCCATCTCCCTCACACTGTCACTCAGTAACCCCTCTCCTCCCAGCACCCTGTGTTACTGACTGTATCTCTACTGATGTTAATCCAGCTCTCCCATCCTGTCACTCAGTAACCCCTCTCCCCCCAGCGCCCTGTGTTACTGACTGTATCTCTACTGATGTTAATCCATCTCCCTCACACTGTCACTCAGTAACCCATCTCCCCACAGCGCCCTGTGTTACTGACTGTATCTCTACTGATGTTAATCCAGCTCCTTCACACTGTCACTCAGTAACCCCTCTCTCCCCAGCACCCTGTGTTACTGACTGTATCTCTACTGATGTTAATCCAGCTCCCTCACACTGTCACTCAGTAACCCCTCTCCCTCAGCACCCTGTGTTACTGACTGTCTCTCCTGATGTTGATCCAGCTCCCTCACACTGTCACTCAGTAACCCCTCTCCCCCCAGCACCCTGTGTTACTGACTGTATCTCTACTGATGTTAATCCAGCTCCCTCACACTGTCACTCAGTAACCCCTCTCCCCCCAGCGCCCTGTGTTACTGACTGTATCTCTACTGATGTTAATCCAGTTGCCTCGCACTGTCACTCAGTAACCCCTCTCCCCCCAGCGCCCTGTGTTACTGACTGTATCTCTACTGATGTTAATCCATCTCCCTCACACTGTCACTCAGTAACCCCTCTCCTCCCAGCACCCTGTGTTACTGACTGTATCTCTACTGATGTTAATCCAGCTCTCCCATCCTGTCACTCAGTAACCCCTCTCCCCCCAGCGCCCTGTGTTACTGACTGTATCTCTACTGATGTTAATCCATCTCCCTCACACTGTCACTCAGTAACCCATCTCCCCACAGCGCCCTGTGTTACTGACTGTATCTCTACTGATGTTAATCCAGCTCCTTCACACTGTCACTCAGTAACCCCTCTCTCCCCAGCACCCTGTGTTACTGACTGTATCTCTACTGATGTTAATCCAGCTCCCTCACACTGTCACTCAGTAACCCCTCTCCCTCAGCACCCTGTGTTACTGACTGTCTCTCCTGATGTTGATCCAGCTCCCTCACACTGTCACTCAGTAACCCCTCTCCCCCCAGCACCCTGTGTTACTGACTGTATCTCTACTGATGTTAATCCAGCTCCCTCACACTGTCACTCAGTAACCCCTCTCCCCCCAGCGCCCTGTGTTACTGACTGTATCTCTACTGATGTTAATCCAGTTGCCTCGCACTGTCACTCAGTAACCCCTCTCCCCCCAGCACCCTGTGTTACTGACTGTATCTCTCCTGATGTTAATCCAGCTCCCTCACACTGTCACTCAGTAACCCCTCTCCCCCCAGCACCCTGTGTTACTGACTGTATCTCTACTGATGTTAATCCAGCTCCCTTACACTGTCACTCAGTAACCCCTCACCCCCCCCAGCACCCTGTGTTACTGACTGTATCTCTACTGATGTTAATTCAGCTCTCCCATCCTGTCACTCAGTAACCCCTCTCCCCCCAGCGCCCTGTGTTACTGACTGTATCTCTACTGATGTTAATCCATCTCCCTCACACTGTCACTCAGTAACCCCTCTCCCCCCAGCGCCCTGTGTTACTGACTGTATCACTACTGATGTTAATCCAGCTCCCTCACACTGTCACTTAGTAACCCCTCTCCCCCCAGCACCCTGTGTTACTGACTGTATCTCTACTGATGTTGATCCAGCTCCCTCACACTGTCACTCAGTAACCCCTCTCCCCCCAGCACCCTGTGTTACTGACTGTATCTCTACTGATGTTAATCCAGCTCCCTCACACTGTCACTCAGTAACCCCTCTCCCCCCAGCGCCCTGTGTTACTGACTGTATCTCTACTGATGTTAATCCATCTCCCTCACACTGTCACTCAGTAACCCCTCTCCTCCCAGCACCCTGTGTTACTGACTGTATCTCTACTGATGTTAATCCAGCTCTCCCATCCTGTCACTCAGTAACCCCTCTCCCCCCAGCGCCCTGTGTTACTGACTGTATCTCTACTGATGTTAATCCATCTCCCTCACACTGTCACTCAGTAACCCATCTCCCCACAGCGCCCTGTGTTACTGACTGTATCACTACTGATGTTAATCCAGCTCCCTCACACTGTCACTCAGTAACCCCTCTCCCCCCAGCGCCCTGTGTTACTGACTGTATCTCTACTGATGTTAATCCATCTCCCTCACACTGTCACTCAGTAACCCCTCTCCTCCCAGCACCCTGTGTTACTGACTGTATCTCTACTGATGTTAATCCAGCTCTCCCATCCTGTCACTCAGTAACCCCTCTCCCCCCAGCGCCCTGTGTTACTGACTGTATCTCTACTGATGTTAATCCATCTCCCTCACACTGTCACTCAGTAACCCATCTCCCCACAGCGCCCTGTGTTACTGACTGTATCTCTACTGATGTTAATCCAGCTCCTTCACACTGTCACTCAGTAACCCCTCTCTCCCCAGCACCCTGTGTTACTGACTGTATCTCTACTGATGTTAATCCAGCTCCCTCACACTGTCACTCAGTAACCCCTCTCCCTCAGCACCCTGTGTTACTGACTGTCTCTCCTGATGTTGATCCAGCTCCCTCACACTGTCACTCAGTAACCCCTCTCCCCCCAGCACCCTGTGTTACTGACTGTATCTCTACTGATGTTAATCCAGCTCCCTCACACTGTCACTCAGTAACCCCTCTCCCCCCAGCGCCCTGTGTTACTGACTGTATCTCTACTGATGTTAATCCAGTTGCCTCGCACTGTCACTCAGTAACCCCTCTCCCCCCAGCGCCCTGTGTTACTGACTGTATCTCTACTGATGTTAATCCATCTCCCTCACACTGTCACTCAGTAACCCCTCTCCTCCCAGCACCCTGTGTTACTGACTGTATCTCTACTGATGTTAATCCAGCTCTCCCATCCTGTCACTCAGTAACCCCTCTCCCCCCAGCGCCCTGTGTTACTGACTGTATCTCTACTGATGTTAATCCATCTCCCTCACACTGTCACTCAGTAACCCATCTCCCCACAGCGCCCTGTGTTACTGACTGTATCTCTACTGATGTTAATCCAGCTCCTTCACACTGTCACTCAGTAACCCCTCTCTCCCCAGCACCCTGTGTTACTGACTGTATCTCTACTGATGTTAATCCAGCTCCCTCACACTGTCACTCAGTAACCCCTCTCCCTCAGCACCCTGTGTTACTGACTGTCTCTCCTGATGTTGATCCAGCTCCCTCACACTGTCACTCAGTAACCCCTCTCCCCCCAGCACCCTGTGTTACTGACTGTATCTCTACTGATGTTAATCCAGCTCCCTCACACTGTCACTCAGTAACCCCTCTCCCCCCAGCGCCCTGTGTTACTGACTGTATCTCTACTGATGTTAATCCAGTTGCCTCGCACTGTCACTCAGTAACCCCTCTCCCCCCAGCACCCTGTGTTACTGACTGTATCTCTCCTGATGTTAATCCAGCTCCCTCACACTGTCACTCAGTAACCCCTCTCCCCCCAGCACCCTGTGTTACTGACTGTATCTCTACTGATGTTAATCCAGCTCCCTTACACTGTCACTCAGTAACCCCTCACCCCCCCCAGCACCCTGTGTTACTGACTGTATCTCTACTGATGTTAATTCAGCTCTCCCATCCTGTCACTCAGTAACCCCTCTCCCCCCAGCGCCCTGTGTTACTGACTGTATCTCTACTGATGTTAATCCATCTCCCTCACACTGTCACTCAGTAACCCCTCTCCCCCCAGCGCCCTGTGTTACTGACTGTATCTCTACTGATGTTAATCCAGCTCCCTCACACTGTCACTCAGTAACCCCTCTCCCCCCAGCACCCTGTGTTACTGACTGTATCTCTACTGATGTTGATCCAGCTCCCTCACACTGTCACTCAGTAACCCCTCTCCCCCCAGCACCCTGTGTTACTGACTGTATCTCTACTGATGTTAATCCAGCTCCCTCACACTGTCACTCAGTAACCCCTCTCCCCCCAGCGCCCTGTGTTACTGACTGTATCTCTACTGATGTTAATCCATCTCCCTCACACTGTCACTCAGTAACCCCTCTCCTCCCAGCACCCTGTGTTACTGACTGTATCTCTACTGATGTTAATCCAGCTCTCCCATCCTGTCACTCAGTAACCCCTCTCCCCCCAGCGCCCTGTGTTACTGACTGTATCTCTACTGATGTTAATCCATCTCCCTCACACTGTCACTCAGTAACCCATCTCCCCACAGCGCCCTGTGTTACTGACTGTATCTCTACTGATGTTAATCCAGCTCCTTCACACTGTCACTCAGTAACCCCTCTCTCCCCAGCACCCTGTGTTACTGACTGTATCTCTACTGATGTTAATCCAGCTCCCTCACACTGTCACTCAGTAACCCCTCTCCCTCAGCACCCTGTGTTACTTACTGTCTCTCCTGATGTTGATCCAGCTCCCTCACACTGTCACTCAGTAACCCCTCTCCCCCCAGCACCCTGTGTTACTGACTGTATCTCTACTGATGTTAATCCAGCTCCCTCACACTGTCACTCAGTAACCCCTCTCCCCCCAGCGCCCTGTGTTACTGACTGTATCTCTACTGATGTTAATCCAGTTGCCTCGCACTGTCACTCAGTAACCCCTCTCCCCCCAGCACCCTGTGTTACTGACTGTATCTCTCCTGATGTTGATCCAGCTCCCTCACACAGTCACTCAGTAAACCCTCTCCCCCCAGCGCCCTGTGTTACTGACTGTATCTCTACTGATGTTAATCCAGCTCCCTCATACTGTCACTCAGTAACCCCTCTCCCCCCAGCACCCTGTGTTACTGACTGTATCTCTACTGATGTTAATCCATCTCCCTCACACTGTCACTCAGTAACCCCTCTCCTCCCAGCACCCTGTGTTCCTGACTGTATCTCTACTGATGTTAATCCAGCTCCCTCACACTGTCACTCAGTAACCCCTCTCCTCCCAGCACCCTGTGTTACTGACTGTATCACTACTGATGTTAATCCAGCTCCCTCACACTGTCACTCAGTAACCCCTCTCCTCCCAGCACCCTGTGTTACTGACTGTATCTCTACTGATGTTAACCCAGCTCCCTCACACTGTCACTCAGTAACCCCTCTCCCCACAGCGCCCTGTGTTACTGACTGTATCACTACTGATGTTACTCCAGCTCCCTCACACGGTCACTCAGTAACCCCTCAGCTCCCAGCACCCTGTGTTACTGACTGTATCTCTACTGATGTTAACCCAGCTCCCTCACACTGTCACTCAGTAACCCCTCTCCCCACAGCGCCCTGTGTTACTGACTGTATCACTACTGATGTTAATCCAGCTCCCTCACACTGTCACTCAGTAACCCCTCTCCCCGCAGCGCCCTGTTACTGACTGTATCTCTACTGATGTTAATCCAGCACCCTCACACTGTCACTCAGTAACCCCTCTCCCCACAGCGCCCTGTGTTACTGACTGTATCTCTACTGATGTTAATCCAGCTCCCTCACACTGTCACTCAGTAACCCCTCTCTCCCCAGCACCCTGTGTTACTGACTGTATCTCTACTGATGTTAATCCAGCTCCCTCACACTGTCACTCAGTAACCCCTCTCCCTCAGCACCCTGTGTTACTGACTGTCTCTCCTGATGTTGATCCAGCTCCCTCACACTGTCACTCAGTAACCCCTCTCCCCCCAGCACCCTGTGTTACTGACTGTATCTCTACTGATGTTAATCCAGCTCCCTCACACTGTCACTCAGTAACCCCTCTCCCCCCAGCGCCCTGTGTTACTGACTGTATCTCTACTGATGTTAATCCAGTTGCCTCGCACTGTCACTCAGTAACCCCTCTCCCCCCAGCACCCTGTGTTACTGACTGTATCTCTCCTGATGTTAATCCAGCTCCCTCACACTGTCACTCAGTAACCCCTCTCCCCCCAGCACCCTGTGTTACTGACTGTATCTCTACTGATGTTAATCCAGCTCCCTTACACTGTCACTCAGTAACCCCTCACCCCCCCCAGCACCCTGTGTTACTGACTGTATCTCTACTGATGTTAATTCAGCTCTCCCATCCTGTCACTCAGTAACCCCTCTCCCCCCAGCGCCCTGTGTTACTGACTGTATCTCTACTGATGTTAATCCATCTCCCTCACACTGTCACTCAGTAACCCCTCTCCCCCCAGCGCCCTGTGTTACTGACTGTATCACTACTGATGTTAATCCAGCTCCCTCACACTGTCACTTAGTAACCCGTCTCCCCCCAGCACCCTGTGTTACTGACTGTATCTCTACTGATGTTAACCCAGCTCCCTCACACTGTCACTCAGTAACCCCTCTCCCCGCAGTGCCCTGTTACTGACTGTATCTCTACTGATGTTAATCCAGCACCCTCACACTGTCACTCAGTAACCCCTCTCCCCACAGCGCCCTGTGTTACTGACTGTATCTCTACTGATGTTAATCCAGCTCCCTCACACTGTCACTCAGTAACCTCTCTCTCCCCAGCACCCTGTGTTACTGACTGTATCTCTACTGATGTTAATCCAGCTCCCTCACACTGTCACTCAGTAACCCCTCTCCCTCAGCACCCTGTGTTACTGACTCTCTCCTGATGTTGATCCAGCTCCCTCACACTGTCACTCAGTAACCCCTCTCCCCCCAGCACCCTGTGTTACTGACTGTATCACTACTGATGTTAATCCAGCTCCCTCACACTGTCACTCAGTAACCCCTCTCCCCCCAGCGCCCTGTGTTACTGACTGTATCTCTACTGATGTTAATCCAGTTGCCTCGCACTGTCACTCAGTAACCCCTCTCCCCCCAGCACCCTGTGTTACTGACTGTATCTCTCCTGATGTTGATCCAGCTCCCTCACACAGTCACTCAGTAAACCCTCTCCCCCCAGCGCCCTGTGTTACTGACTGTATCTCTACTGATGTTAATCCAGCTCCCTCACACTGTCACTCAGTAACCCCTCTCCCCCCAGCACACTGTGTTACTGACTGTATCTCTCCTGATGTTGATCCAGCTCCCTCACACTGTCACTCAGTAACCCCTCTCCCCCCAGCACCCTGTGTTACTGACTGTATCTCTACTGATGTTAATCCAGCTCCCTCACACTGTCACTCAGTAACCCCTCACCCCCCCCAGCACCCTGTGTTACTGACTGTATCTCTCCTGATGTTGATCCAGCTCCCTCACACTGTCACTCAGTAACCCCTCTCCCCCCAGCACCCTGTGTTACTGACTGTATCTCTACTGATGTTAATCCAGCTCCCTCACACTGTCACTCAGTAACCCCTCTCCCCCCAGCACCCTGTGTTACTGACTGTATCTCTACTGATGTTAATCCAGTTGCCTCACACTGTCACTCAGTAACCCCTCTCCCCACAGCGCCCTGTGTTACTGACTGTATCTCTACTGATGTTAATCCATCTCCCTCACACTGTCACTCAGTAACCCCTCTCCCCACAGCGCCCTGTGTTACTGACTGTATCTCTACTGATGTTAATCCAGCTCCCTCACACTGTCACTCAGTAACCCCTCTCCCCACAGCGCCCTGTGTTACTGACTGTATCTCTACTGATGTTAATCCATCTCCCTCACACTGTCACTCAGTAACCCCTCTCCCCACAGCGCCCTGTGTTACTGACTGTATCACTACTGATGTTAATCCAGCTCCCTCACACTGTCACTCAGTAACCCCTCTCCTCCCAGCACCCTGTGTTACTGACTGTATCTCTACTGATGTTAATCCAGCTCCCTCACACTGTCACTCAGTATCCCCTCTCCCCACAGCGCCCTGTGTTACTGACTGTATCACTACTGATGTTAATAAAGCTCCCTCACACTGTCACTCAGTAACACCTCTCCCCACAGCGCCCTGTGTTACTGACTGTATCACTACTGATGTTAATCCAGCTCCCTCACACTGTCACTCAGTAACCCCTCTCCTCCCAGCACCCTGTGTTACTGACTGTATCTCTACTGATGTTAACCCAGCTCCATCACACTGTCACTCAGTAACCCCTCTCCCCACAGCGCCCTGTGTTACTGACTGTATCACTACTGATGTTAATCCAGCTCCCTCACACTGTCACTCAGTAACCCCTCTCCCCGCAGCGCCCTGTTACTGACTGTATCTCTACTGATGTTAATCCAGCACCCTCACACTGTCACTCAGTAACCCCTCTCCCCACAGCGCCCTGTGTTACTGACTGTATCTCTACTGATGTTAATCCAGTTGCCTCGCACTGTCACTCAGTAACCCCTCTCCCCCCAGCACCCTGTGTTACTGACTGTATCTCTCCTGATGTTGATCCAGCTCCCTCACACAGTCACTCAGTAAACCCTCTCCCCCCAGCGCCCTGTGTTACTGACTGTATCTCTACTGATGTTAATCCAGCTCCCTCATACTGTCACTCAGTAACCCCTCTCCCCCCAGCACCCTGTGTTACTGACTGTATCTCTACTGATGTTAATCCATCTCCCTCACACTGTCACTCAGTAACCCCTCTCCTCCCAGCACCCTGTGTTCCTGACTGTATCTCTACTGATGTTAATCCAGCTCCCTCACACTGTCACTCAGTAACCCCTCTCCCCACAGCGCCCTGTGTTACTGACTGTATCTCTACTGATGTTAATCCAGCTCCCTCACACTGTCACTCAGTAACCCCTCTCCTCCCAGCACCCTGTGTTACTGACTGTATCTCTACTGATGTTAACCCAGCTCCCTCACACTGTCACTCAGTAACCCCTCTCCCCCGCAGCGCCCTGTTACTGACTGTATCTCTACTGATGTTAATCCAGCACCCTCACACTGTCACTCAGTAACCCCTCTCCCCACAGCGCCCTGTGTTACTGACTGTATCTCTACTGATGTTAATCCAGATCCCTCACACTGTCACTCAGTAATCCCTCTCTCCCCAGCACCCTGTGTTACTGACTGTATCTCTACTGATGTTAATCCAGCTCCCTCACACTGTCACTCAGTAACCCCTCTCCCTCAGCACCCTGTGTTACTGGCTGTCTCTCCTGATGTTGATCCAGCTCCCTCACACTGTCACTCAGTAACCCCTCTCCCCCCAGCGCCCTGTGTTACTGTCTGTATCTCTACTGATGTTGATCCAGCTCCCTCACACTGTCACTCAGTAACCCCTCTCCCCCCAGCACCCTGTGTTACTGACTGTATCAATACTGATGTTAATCCAGCTCCCTCACACTGTCACTCAGTAACCCCTCTCCCCCCAGCGCCCTGTGTTACTGACTGTATCTCTACTGATGTTAATCCAGTTGCCTCGCACTGTCACTCAGTAACCCCTCTCCCCCCAGCACCCTGTGTTACTGACTGTATCTCTCCTGATGTTGATCCTGCTCCCTCACACAGTCACTCAGTAAACCCTCTCCCCCCAGCGCCCTGTGTTACTGACTGTATCTCTACTGATGTTAATCCAGCTCCTTCACACTGGTCTCAGTAACCCCTCTCCCCCCAGCACCCTGTGTTACTGACTGTATCTCTCCTGATGTTGATCCAGCTCCCTCACACTGTCACTCAGTAACCTCTCTCCCCCCAGCACCCTGTGTTACTGACTGTATCTCTACTGATGTTAATCCAGCTCCCTCACACTGTCACTCAGTAACCCCTCTCCCCCCAGCGCCCTGTGTTACTGACTGTATCTCTACTGATGTTAATCCAGTTGCCTCACACTGTCACTCAGTAACCCCTCTCCCCCCAGCACCCTGTGTTACTGACTGTATCTCTACTGATGTTAATCCAGCTCCCTCACACTGTCACTCAGTAACCCCTCACCCCCCCCAGCACCCTGTGTTACTGACTGTATCTCTCCTGATGTTGATCCAGCTCCCTCACACTGTCACTCAGTAACCCCTCTCCCCCCAGCACCCTGTGTTACTGACTGTATCACTACTGATGTTAATCCAGCTCCCTCACACTGTCACTCAGTAACCCCTCTCCCCCCAGCGCCCTGTGTTACTGACTGTATCTCTACTGATGTTAATCCAGTTGCCTCGCACTGTCACTCAGTAACCCCTCTCCCCCCAGCACCCTGTGTTACTGACTGTATCTCTCCTGATGTTGATCCAGCTCCCTCACACAGTCACTCAGTAAACCCTCTCCCCCCAGCGCCCTGTGTTACTGACTGTATCTCTACTGATGTTAATCCAGCTCCCTCACACTGTCACTCAGTAACCCCTCTCCCCCCAGCACACTGTGTTACTGACTGTATCTCTCCTGATGTTGATCCAGCTCCCTCACACTGTCACTCAGTAACCCCTCTCCCCCCAGCACCCTGTGTTACTGACTGTATCTCTACTGATGTTAATCCAGCTCCCTCACACTGTCACTCAGTAACCCCTCACCCCCCCCAGCACCCTGTGTTACTGACTGTATCTCTCCTGATGTTGATCCAGCTCCCTCACACTGTCACTCAGTAACCCCTCTCCCCCCAGCACCCTGTGTTACTGACTGTATCTCTACTGATGTTAATCCAGCTCCCTCACACTGTCACTCAGTAACCCCTCTCCCCCCAGCACCCTGTGTTACTGACTGTATCTCTACTGATGTTAATCCAGTTGCCTCACACTGTCACTCAGTAACCCCTCTCCCCACAGCGCCCTGTGTTACTGACTGTATCTCTACTGATGTTAATCCATCTCCCTCACACTGTCACTCAGTAACCCCTCTCCCCACAGCGCCCTGTGTTACTGACTGTATCTCTACTGATGTTAATCCAGCTCCCTCACACTGTCACTCAGTAACCCCTCTCCCCACAGCGCCCTGTGTTACTGACTGTATCTCTACTGATGTTAATCCATCTCCCTCACACTGTCACTCAGTAACCCCTCTCCCCACAGCGCCCTGTGTTACTGACTGTATCACTACTGATGTTAATCCAGCTCCCTCACACTGTCACTCAGTAACCCCTCTCCTCCCAGCACCCTGTGTTACTGACTGTATCTCTACTGATGTTAATCCAGCTCCCTCACACTGTCACTCAGTATCCCCTCTCCCCACAGCGCCCTGTGTTACTGACTGTATCACTACTGATGTTAATAAAGCTCCCTCACACTGTCACTCAGTAACACCTCTCCCCACAGCGCCCTGTGTTACTGACTGTATCACTACTGATGTTAATCCAGCTCCCTCACACTGTCACTCAGTAACCCCTCTCCTCCCAGCACCCTGTGTTACTGACTGTATCTCTACTGATGTTAACCCAGCTCCATCACACTGTCACTCAGTAACCCCTCTCCCCACAGCGCCCTGTGTTACTGACTGTATCACTACTGATGTTAATCCAGCTCCCTCACACTGTCACTCAGTAACCCCTCTCCCCGCAGCGCCCTGTTACTGACTGTATCTCTACTGATGTTAATCCAGCACCCTCACACTGTCACTCAGTAACCCCTCTCCCCACAGCGCCCTGTGTTACTGACTGTATCTCTACTGATGTTAATCCAGTTGCCTCGCACTGTCACTCAGTAACCCCTCTCCCCCCAGCACCCTGTGTTACTGACTGTATCTCTCCTGATGTTGATCCAGCTCCCTCACACAGTCACTCAGTAAACCCTCTCCCCCCAGCGCCCTGTGTTACTGACTGTATCTCTACTGATGTTAATCCAGCTCCCTCATACTGTCACTCAGTAACCCCTCTCCCCCCAGCACCCTGTGTTACTGACTGTATCTCTACTGATGTTAATCCATCTCCCTCACACTGTCACTCAGTAACCCCTCTCCTCCCAGCACCCTGTGTTCCTGACTGTATCTCTACTGATGTTAATCCAGCTCCCTCACACTGTCACTCAGTAACCCCTCTCCCCACAGCGCCCTGTGTTACTGACTGTATCTCTACTGATGTTAATCCAGCTCCCTCACACTGTCACTCAGTAACCCCTCTCCTCCCAGCACCCTGTGTTACTGACTGTATCTCTACTGATGTTAACCCAGCTCCCTCACACTGTCACTCAGTAACCCCTCTCCCCCGCAGCGCCCTGTTACTGACTGTATCTCTACTGATGTTAATCCAGCACCCTCACACTGTCACTCAGTAACCCCTCTCCCCACAGCGCCCTGTGTTACTGACTGTATCTCTACTGATGTTAATCCAGATCCCTCACACTGTCACTCAGTAATCCCTCTCTCCCCAGCACCCTGTGTTACTGACTGTATCTCTACTGATGTTAATCCAGCTCCCTCACACTGTCACTCAGTAACCCCTCTCCCTCAGCACCCTGTGTTACTGGCTGTCTCTCCTGATGTTGATCCAGCTCCCTCACACTGTCACTCAGTAACCCCTCTCCCCCCAGCGCCCTGTGTTACTGTCTGTATCTCTACTGATGTTGATCCAGCTCCCTCACACTGTCACTCAGTAACCCCTCTCCCCCCAGCACCCTGTGTTACTGACTGTATCAATACTGATGTTAATCCAGCTCCCTCACACTGTCACTCAGTAACCCCTCTCCCCCCAGCGCCCTGTGTTACTGACTGTATCTCTACTGATGTTAATCCAGTTGCCTCGCACTGTCACTCAGTAACCCCTCTCCCCCCAGCACCCTGTGTTACTGACTGTATCTCTCCTGATGTTGATCCTGCTCCCTCACACAGTCACTCAGTAAACCCTCTCCCCCCAGCGCCCTGTGTTACTGACTGTATCTCTACTGATGTTAATCCAGCTCCTTCACACTGGTCTCAGTAACCCCTCTCCCCCCAGCACCCTGTGTTACTGACTGTATCTCTCCTGATGTTGATCCAGCTCCCTCACACTGTCACTCAGTAACCTCTCTCCCCCCAGCACCCTGTGTTACTGACTGTATCTCTACTGATGTTAATCCAGCTCCCTCACACTGTCACTCAGTAACCCCTCTCCCCCCAGCGCCCTGTGTTACTGACTGTATCTCTACTGATGTTAATCCAGTTGCCTCACACTGTCACTCAGTAACCCCTCTCCCCACAGCGCCCTGTGTTACTGACTGTATCTCTACTGATGTTAATCCAGCACCCTCAAACGGTCACTCAGTAACCCCTCTCCCCCCAGCACCCTGTGTTACTGACTGTATCTCTACTGATGTTAATCCAGCTCCCTCACACTGTCACTCAGTAACCCCTCTCCCCCCAGCACCCTGTGTTACTGACTGTATCTCTCCTGATGTTGATCCAGCTCCCTCACACAGTCACTCAGTAAACCCTCTCCCCCCAGCGCCCTGTGTTACTGACTGTATCTCTACTGATGTTAATCCAGCTCCCTCACACTGTCACTCAGTAACCCCTCTCCCCCCAGCACCCTGTGTTACTGACTGTATCTCTCCTGATGTTGATCCAGCTCCCTCACACAGTCACTCAGTAACCCCTCTCCCTCAGCACCCTGTGTTACTGACTGTCTCTCCTGATGTTGATCCAGCTCCCTCACACTGTCACTCAGTAACCCCTCTCCCCCCAGCACCCTGTGTTACTGACTGTATCACTACTGATGTTAATCCAGCTCCCTCACACTGTCACTCAGTAACCCCTCTCCCCCCAGCGCCCTGTGTTACTGACTGTATCTCTACTGATGTTAATCCAGTTGCCTCGCACTGTCACTCAGTAACCCCTCTCCCCCCAGCACCCTGTGTTACTGACTGTATCTCTCCTGATGTTGATCCTGCTCCCTCACACAGTCACTCAGTAAACCCTCTCCCCCCAGCGCCCTGTGTTACTGACTGTATCTCTACTGATGTTAATCCAGCTCCCTCACACTGGTCTCAGTAACCCCTCTCCCCTCAGCACCCTGTGTTACTGACTGTATCTCTCCTGATGTTGATCCAGCTCCCTCACACTGTCACTCAGTAACCCCTCTCCCCCCAGCACCCTGTGTTACTGACTGTATCTCTACTGATGTTAATCCAGCTCCCTCACACTGTCACTCAGTAACCCCTCTCCCCCCAGCGCCCTGTGTTACTGACTGTATCTCTACTGATGTTAATCCAGTTGCCTCACACTGTCACTCAGTAACCCCTCTCCCCACAGCGCCCTGTGTTACTGACTGTATCTCTACTGATGTTAATCCAGCACCCTCACACGGTCACTCAGTAACCCCTCTCCCCCCAGCACCCTGTGTTACTGACTGTATCTCTACTGATGTTAATCCAGCTCCCTCACACTGTCACTCAGTAACCCCTCTCCCCCCAGCACCCTGTGTTACTGACTGTATCTCTCCTGATGTTGATCCAGCTCCCTCACACAGTCACTCAGTAAACCCTCTCCCCCCAGCGCCCTGTGTTACTGACTGTATCTCTACTGATGTTAATCCAGCTCCCTCACACTGTCACTCAGTAACCCCTCTCCCCCCAGCACCCTGTGTTACTGACTGTATCTCTCCTGATGTTGATCCAGCTCCCTCACACAGTCACTCAGTAACCCCTCTCCCTCAGCACCCTGTGTTACTGACTGTCTCTCCTGATGTTGATCCAGCTCCCTCACACTGTCACTCAGTAACCCCTCTCCCCCCAGCACCCTGTGTTACTGACTGTATCACTACTGATGTTAATCCAGCTCCCTCACACTGTCACTCAGTAACCCCTCTCCCCCCAGCGCCCTGTGTTACTGACTGTATCTCTACTGATGTTAATCCAGTTGCCTCGCACTGTCACTCAGTAACCCCTCTCCCCCCAGCACCCTGTGTTACTGACTGTATCTCTCCTGATGTTGATCCTGCTCCCTCACACAGTCACTCAGTAAACCCTCTCCCCCCAGCGCCCTGTGTTACTGACTGTATCTCTACTGATGTTAATCCAGCTCCCTCACACTGGTCTCAGTAACCCCTCTCCCCCCAGCACCCTGTGTTACTGACTGTATCTCTCCTGATGTTGATCCAGCTCCCTCACACTGTCACTCAGTAACCCCTCTCCCCCCAGCACCCTGTGTTACTGACTGTATCTCTACTGATGTTAATCCAGCTCCCTCACACTGTCACTCAGTAACCCCTCTCCCCCCAGCGCCCTGTGTTACTGACTGTATCTCTACTGATGTTAATCCAGTTGCCTCACACTGTCACTCATTAACCCCTCTCCCACAGCGCCCTGTGTTACTGACTGTATCTCTACTGATGTTAATCCAGCACCCTCACACGGTCACTCAGTAACCCCTCTCCCCCCAGCACCCTGTGTTACTGACTGTATCTCTACTGATGTTAATCCAGCTCCCTCACACTGTCACTCAGTAACCCCTCTCCCCCCAGCACCCTGTGTTACTGACTGTATCTCTCCTGATGTTGATCCAGCTCCCTCACACAGTCACTCAGTAAACCCTCTCCCCCCAGCACCCTGTGTTACTGACTGTATCTCTACTGATGTTAATCCAGCTCCCTCACACTGTCACTCAGTAACCCCTCTCCCCCCAGCACCCTGTGTTACTGACTGTATCTCTCCTGATGTTGATCCAGCTCCCTCACACTGTCACTCAGTAACCCCTCTCCCCCCAGCACCCTGTGTTACTGACTGTATCTCTACTGATGTTAATCCAGCTCCCTCACACTGTCACTCAGTAACCCCTCACCCCCCCCCAGCACCCTGTGTTACTGACTGTATCTCTACTGATGTTAATCCAGCTCCCTCACACTGTCACTCAGTAACCCCTCACCCCCCCCCCAGCACCCTGTGTTACTGACTGTATCTCTACTGATGTTAATCCAGTTGCCTCGCACTGTCACTCAGTAACCCCTCTCCCCCCAGCACCCTGTGTTACTGACTGTATCTCTCCTGATGTTGATCCAGCTCCCTCACACAGTCACTCAGTAAACCCTCTCCCCCCAGCGCCCTGTGTTACTGATTGTATCTCTACTGATGTTAATCCAGCTCCCTCATACTGTCACTCAGTAACCCCTCTCCCCCCAGCACCCTGTGTTACTGACTGTATCTCTACTGATGTTAATCCATCTCCCTCACACTGTCACTCAGTAACCCCTCTCCTCCCAGCACCCTGTGTTCCTGACTGTATCTCTACTGATGTTAATCCAGCTCCCTCACACTGTCACTCAGTAACCCCTCTCCCCACAGCGCCCTGTGTTACTGACTGTATCTCTACTGATGTTAATCCAGCTCCCTCACACTGTCACTCAGTAACCCCTCTCCTCCCAGCACCCTGTGTTACTGACTGTATCTCTACTGATGTTAACCCAGCTCCCTCACACTGTCACTCAGTAACCCCTCTCCCCCGCAGCGCCCTGTTACTGACTGTATCTCTACTGATGTTAATCCAGCACCCTCACACTGTCACTCAGTAACCCCTCTCCCCACAGCGCCCTGTGTTACTGACTGTATCTCTACTGATGTTAATCCAGATCCCTCACACTGTCACTCAGTAATCCCTCTCTCCCCAGCACCCTGTGTTACTGACTGTATCTCTACTGATGTTAATCCAGCTCCCTCACACTGTCACTCAGTAACCCCTCTCCCTCAGCACCCTGTGTTACTGACTGTATCTCTACTGATGTTAATCCAGCTCCCTCACACTGTCACTCAGTAACCCCTCTCCCTCAGCACCCTGTGTTACTGGCTGTCTCTCCTGATGTTGATCCAGCTCCCTCACACTGTCACTCAGTAACCCCTCTCCCCCCAGCGCCCTGTGTTACTGTCTGTATCTCTACTGATGTTGATCCAGCTCCCTCACACTGTCACTCAGTAACCCCTCTCCCCCCAGCACCCTGTGTTACTGACTGTATCAATACTGATGTTAATCCAGCTCCCTCACACTGTCACTCAGTAACCCCTCTCCCCCCAGCGCCCTGTGTTACTGACTGTATCTCTACTGATGTTAATCCAGTTGCCTCGCACTGTCACTCAGTAACCCCTCTCCCCCCAGCACCCTGTGTTACTGACTGTATCTCTCCTGATGTTGATCCTGCTCCCTCACACAGTCACTCAGTAAACCCTCTCCCCCCAGCGCCCTGTGTTACTGACTGTATCTCTACTGATGTTAATCCAGCTCCTTCACACTGGTCTCAGTAACCCCTCTCCCCCCAGCACCCTGTGTTACTGACTGTATCTCTCCTGATGTTGATCCAGCTCCCTCACACTGTCACTCAGTAACCTCTCTCCCCCCAGCACCCTGTGTTACTGACTGTATCTCTACTGATGTTAATCCAGCTCCCTCACACTGTCACTCAGTAACCCCTCTCCCCCCAGCGCCCTGTGTTACTGACTGTATCTCTACTGATGTTAATCCAGTTGCCTCACACTGTCACTCAGTAACCCCTCTCCCCACAGCGCCCTGTGTTACTGACTGTATCTCTACTGATGTTAATCCAGCACCCTCAAACGGTCACTCAGTAACCCCTCTCCCCCCAGCACCCTGTGTTACTGACTGTATCTCTACTGATGTTAATCCAGCTCCCTCACACTGTCACTCAGTAACCCCTCTCCCCCCAGCACCCTGTGTTACTGACTGTATCTCTCCTGATGTTGATCCAGCTCCCTCACACAGTCACTCAGTAAACCCTCTCCCCCCAGCGCCCTGTGTTACTGACTGTATCTCTACTGATGTTAATCCAGCTCCCTCACACTGTCACTCAGTAACCCCTCTCCCCCCAGCACCCTGTGTTACTGACTGTATCTCTCCTGATGTTGATCCAGCTCCCTCACACAGTCACTCAGTAACCCCTCTCCCTCAGCACCCTGTGTTACTGACTGTCTCTCCTGATGTTGATCCAGCTCCCTCACACTGTCACTCAGTAACCCCTCTCCCCCCAGCACCCTGTGTTACTGACTGTATCACTACTGATGTTAATCCAGCTCCCTCACACTGTCACTCAGTAACCCCTCTCCCCCCAGCGCCCTGTGTTACTGACTGTATCTCTACTGATGTTAATCCAGTTGCCTCGCACTGTCACTCAGTAACCCCTCTCCCCCCAGCACCCTGTGTTACTGACTGTATCTCTCCTGATGTTGATCCTGCTCCCTCACACAGTCACTCAGTAAACCCTCTCCCCCCAGCGCCCTGTGTTACTGACTGTATCTCTACTGATGTTAATCCAGCTCCCTCACACTGGTCTCAGTAACCCCTCTCCCCTCAGCACCCTGTGTTACTGACTGTATCTCTCCTGATGTTGATCCAGCTCCCTCACACTGTCACTCAGTAACCCCTCTCCCCCCAGCACCCTGTGTTACTGACTGTATCTCTACTGATGTTAATCCAGCTCCCTCACACTGTCACTCAGTAACCCCTCTCCCCCCAGCGCCCTGTGTTACTGACTGTATCTCTACTGATGTTAATCCAGTTGCCTCACACTGTCACTCAGTAACCCCTCTCCCCACAGCGCCCTGTGTTACTGACTGTATCTCTACTGATGTTAATCCAGCACCCTCACACGGTCACTCAGTAACCCCTCTCCCCCCAGCACCCTGTGTTACTGACTGTATCTCTACTGATGTTAATCCAGCTCCCTCACACTGTCACTCAGTAACCCCTCTCCCCCCAGCACCCTGTGTTACTGACTGTATCTCTCCTGATGTTGATCCAGCTCCCTCACACAGTCACTCAGTAAACCCTCTCCCCCCAGCGCCCTGTGTTACTGACTGTATCTCTACTGATGTTAATCCAGCTCCCTCACACTGTCACTCAGTAACCCCTCTCCCCCCAGCACCCTGTGTTACTGACTGTATCTCTCCTGATGTTGATCCAGCTCCCTCACACAGTCACTCAGTAACCCCTCTCCCTCAGCACCCTGTGTTACTGACTGTCTCTCCTGATGTTGATCCAGCTCCCTCACACTGTCACTCAGTAACCCCTCTCCCCCCAGCACCCTGTGTTACTGACTGTATCACTACTGATGTTAATCCAGCTCCCTCACACTGTCACTCAGTAACCCCTCTCCCCCCAGCGCCCTGTGTTACTGACTGTATCTCTACTGATGTTAATCCAGTTGCCTCGCACTGTCACTCAGTAACCCCTCTCCCCCCAGCACCCTGTGTTACTGACTGTATCTCTCCTGATGTTGATCCTGCTCCCTCACACAGTCACTCAGTAAACCCTCTCCCCCCAGCGCCCTGTGTTACTGACTGTATCTCTACTGATGTTAATCCAGCTCCCTCACACTGGTCTCAGTAACCCCTCTCCCCCCAGCACCCTGTGTTACTGACTGTATCTCTCCTGATGTTGATCCAGCTCCCTCACACTGTCACTCAGTAACCCCTCTCCCCCCAGCACCCTGTGTTACTGACTGTATCTCTACTGATGTTAATCCAGCTCCCTCACACTGTCACTCAGTAACCCCTCTCCCCCCAGCGCCCTGTGTTACTGACTGTATCTCTACTGATGTTAATCCAGTTGCCTCACACTGTCACTCATTAACCCCTCTCCCACAGCGCCCTGTGTTACTGACTGTATCTCTACTGATGTTAATCCAGCACCCTCACACGGTCACTCAGTAACCCCTCTCCCCCCAGCACCCTGTGTTACTGACTGTATCTCTACTGATGTTAATCCAGCTCCCTCACACTGTCACTCAGTAACCCCTCTCCCCCCAGCACCCTGTGTTACTGACTGTATCTCTCCTGATGTTGATCCAGCTCCCTCACACAGTCACTCAGTAAACCCTCTCCCCCCAGCGCCCTGTGTTACTGACTGTATCTCTACTGATGTTAATCCAGCTCCCTCACACTGTCACTCAGTAACCCCTCTCCCCCCAGCACCCTGTGTTACTGACTGTATCTCTCCTGATGTTGATCCAGCTCCCTCACACTGTCACTCAGTAACCCCTCTCCCCCCAGCACCCTGTGTTACTGACTGTATCTCTACTGATGTTAATCCAGCTCCCTCACACTGTCACTCAGTAACCCCTCACCCCCCCCCAGCACCCTGTGTTACTGACTGTATCTCTACTGATGTTAATCCAGTTGCCTCACACTGTCACTCAGTAACCCCTCTCCCCACAGCGCCCTGTGTTACTGACTGTATCTCTACTGATGTTAATCCATCTCCCTCACACTGTCACTCAGTAACCCCTCTCCCCACAGCGCCCTGTGTTACTGACTGTATCACTACTGATGTTAATCCAGCTCCCTCACACTGTCACTCAGTAACCCCTCTCCTCCCAGCACCCTGTGTTACTGACTGTATCTCTACTGATGTTAACCCAGCTCCCTCACACTGTCACTCAGTAACCCCTCTCCCCACAGCGCCCTGTGTTACTGACTGTATCACTACTGATGTTGATAAAGCTCCCTCACACTGTCATTCAGTAACACCTCTCCCCACAGCGCCCTGTGTTACTGACTGTATCACTACTGATGTTAATCCAGCTCCCTCACACTGTCACTCAGTAACCCCTCTCCTCCCAGCACCCTGTGTTACTGACTGTATCTCTACTGATGTTAACCCAGCTCCCTCACACTGTCACTCAGTAACCCCTCTTCCCACAGCGCCCTGTGTTACTGACTGTATCACTACTGATGTTAATCCAGCTCCCTCACACTGTCACTCAGTAACCCCTCTCCCCGCAGCGCCCTGTTACTGACTGTATCTCTACTGATGTTAATCCAGCACCCTCACACTGTCACTCAGTAACCCCTCTCCCCACAGCGCCCTGTGTTACTGACTGTATCTCTACTGATGTTAATCCAGCTCCTTCACACTGTCACTCAGTAACCCCTCTCTCCCCAGCACCCTGTGTTACTGACTGTATCTCTACTGATGTTAATCCAGCTCCCTCACACTGTCACTCAGTAACCCCTCTCCCTCAGCACCCTGTGTTACTTACTGTCTCTCCTGATGTTGATCCAGCTCCCTCACACTGTCACTCAGTAACCCCTCTCCCCCCAGCACCCTGTGTTACTGACTGTATCTCTACTGATGTTAATCCAGCTCCCTCACACTGTCACTCAGTAACCCCTCTCCCCCCAGCGCCCTGTGTTACTGACTGTATCTCTACTGATGTTAATCCAGTTGCCTCGCACTGTCACTCAGTAACCCCTCTCCCCCCAGCACCCTGTGTTACTGACTGTATCTCTCCTGATGTTGATCCAGCTCCCTCACACAGTCACTCAATAAACCCTCTCCCCCCAGCGCCCTGTGTTACTGACTGTATCTCTACTGATGTTAATCCAGCTCCCTCATACTGTCACTCAGTAACCCCTCTCCCCCCAGCACCCTGTGTTACTGACTGTATCTCTACTGATGTTAATCCATCTCCCTCACACTGTCACTCAGTAACCCCTCTCCTCCCAGCACCCTGTGTTCCTGACTGTATCTCTACTGATGTTAATCCAGCTCTCTCACACTGTCACTCAGTAACCCCTCTCCCCACAGCGCCCTGTGTTACTGACTGTATCACTACTGATGTTAATCCAGCTCCCTCACACTGTCACTCAGTAACCCCTCTCCTCCCAGCACCCTGTGTTACTGACTGTATCTCTACTGATGTTAATCCAGCTCCCTCACACTGTCACTCAGTAACCCCTCTCCCCCGCAGCGCCCTGTTACTGACTGTATCTCTACTGATGTTAATCCAGCACCCTCACACTGTCACTCAGTAACCCCTCTCCCCACAGCGCCCTGTGTTACTGACTGTATCTCTACTGATGTTAATCCAGCTCCCTCACACTGTCACTCAGTAACCCCTCTCTCCCCAGCACCCTGTGTTACTGACTGTATCTCTACTGATGTTAATCCAGCTCCCTCACACTGTCACTCAGTAACCCCTCTCCCTCAGCACCCTGTGTTACTGACTGTCTCTCCTGATGTTGATCCAGCTCCCTCACACTGTCACTCAGTAACCCCTCTCCCCCCAGCACCCTGTGTTACTGACTGTATCACTACTGATGTTAATCCAGCTCCCTCACACTGTCACTCAGTAACCCCTCTCCCCCCAGCGCCCTGTGTTACTGACTGTATCTCTACTGATGTTAATCCAGTTGCCTCGCACTGTCACTCAGTAACCCCTCTCCCCCCAGCACCCTGTGTTACTGACTGTATCTCTCCTGATGTTGATCCTGCTCCCTCACACAGTCACTCAGTAAACCCTCTCCCCCCAGCACCCTGTGTTACTGACTGTATCTCGACTGATGTTAATCCAGCTCCCTCACACTGTCACTCAGTAACCCCTCTCCCCCCAGCACCCTGTGTTACTGACTGTATCTCTCCTGATGTTGATCCAGCTCCCTCACACTGTCACTCAGTAACCCCTCTCCCCCCAGCACCCTGTGTTACTGACTGTATCTCTACTGATGTTAATCCAGCTCCCTCACACTGTCACTCAGTAACCCCTCTCCCCCCAGCGCCCTGTGTTACTGACTGTATCTCTACTGATGTTAATCCAGTTGCCTCACACTGTCACTCAGTAACCCCTCTCCCCACAGCGCCCTGTGTTACTGACTGTATCTCTACTGATGTTAATCCAGCACCCTCACACGGTCACTCAGTAACCCCTCTCCCCGCAGCACCCTGTGTTACTGACTGTATCTCTACTGATGTTAATCCAGCTCCCTCACACTGTCACTCAGTAACCCCTCTCCCCCCAGCGCCCTGTGTTACTGACTGTATCTCTACTGATGTTAATCCAGTTGCCTCACACTGTCACTCAGTAACCCCTCTCCCCACAGCGCCCTGTGTTACTGACTGTATCTCTACTGATGTTAATCCAGCACCCTCACACTGTCACTCAGTAACCCCATCTCCCCAGCACCCTGTGTTATTGACTGTATCTCTACTGATGTTAATCCAGCACCCTCACACTGTCACTCAGTAACCCCTCTCCCCACAGCACCCTGTGTTACTGACTGTATCTCTACTGATGTTAATCCAGCTCCCTCACACTGTCACTCAGTAACCCCTCTCTCCCCAGCTCCCTGTGTTACTGACTGTATCACTACTGATGTTAATCCAGCACCCTAACACTGTCACTCAGTAACCCCTCTCTCCCCAGCACCCTGTGTTACTGACTGTATCTCTACTGATGTTAATCAAGCTCCCTCACACTGTCACTCAGTAACCCCTCTCCCCCAGCGCCCTGTGTTACTGACTGTATCACTACTGATGTTAATCCAGCTCTCTCACACTTTCACTCAGTAACCCCTCTCCCCACAGCGCCCTGTGTGACTGACTGTATCTCTACTGATGTTAATCCAGCACCCTAACATTGTCACTCAGTGACCCCTCTCTCCCCAGCACCCTGTGTTACTGACTGTATCTCTACTGATGTTAATCCAGCTCCCTCACACTGTCACTCAGTAACCCCTCTCCCCCCAGCGCCCTGTGTTACTGACTGTATCTCTACTGATGTTAATCCAGTTGCCTCACACTGTCACTCAGTAACCCCTCTCCTCCCAGCACCCTGTGTTACTGACTGTATCTCTACTGATGTTAATCCAGCTCTCTCACACTGTCACTCAGTAACCCCTCTCCTCCCAGCACCCTGTGTTACTGACTGTATCTCTACTGATGTTAATCCAGCTCTCTCACACTGTCACTCAGTAACCCCTCTCCCCACAGCGCACTGTGTTACTGACTGTATCTCTACTGATGTTAATCCAGCTCTCTCACACTGTCACTCAGTAACCCCTCTCACCCCAGCACCCTGTGTTACTGACTGTATCTCTACTGATGTTAATCCAGCTCCCTCACACTGTCACTCAGTAACCCCTCTCCCCCCAGCACCCTGTGTTACTGACTGTATCACTACCGATGTTAATCCAGCTCCCTCACACTGTCACTCAGTAGCCCCTCTCTCCCCAGCGCCCTGTGTTACTGACTGTATCACTACTGATGTTAATCCAGCACACTAACACTGTCACTCAGTAACCCCTCTCTCCCCAGCACCCTGTGTTACTGACTGTATCTCTACTGATGTTAATCAAGCTCCCTCACACTGTCACTCAGTAACCCCTTTCCCCCAGCGCCCTGTGTTACTGACTGTATCACTACTGATGTTAATCCAGCTCTCTCACACTGTCACTCAGTAACCCCTCTCCCCCCAGCGCCCTGTGTTACTGACTGTATCTCTACTGATGTTAATCCAGTTGCCTCACACTGTCACTCAGTAACCCCTCTCCCCCCAGCACCCTGTGTTACTGACTGTATCACTACTGATGTTAATCCAGCTCTCTCACACTGTCACTCAGTAACCCCTCTCCTCCCAGCATCCTGTGTTACTGATTGTATCTCTAATGAAGTTAATCCAGCTCCCTCACACTGTCACTCAGTAACCCCTCTCCCCCCCGTGCCCTGTGTTACTGATTGTATCTCTACTGATGTTAATCCAGTTGCCTCACACTGTCACTCAGTAACCCCTCTCCCCTCAGCGTCCTGTGTTACTGACTGTATCTCTACTGATGTTAATCCAGCACCCTCACACTGTCACTCAGCAACCCCTCTCTCCCCAGCACCCTGTGTTACTGACTGTATCTCTACTGATGTTAATCCAGCTCCCTCACACTGTCACTCAGTAACCCCTCTCTACCCAGCGCCCTGTGTTACTGACTGTATCACTACTGATGTTAATCCAGCATCCTAACACTGTCACTCAGTAACCCCTCTCTCCCCAGCACCCTGTGTTCCTGACTGTATCTCTACTGATGTTAATCCAGCTCTCTCACACTGTCACTCAGTAACCCCTCTCCCCCCAGCGCCCTGTGTTACTGACTGTATCTCTACTGATGTTAATCAAGCTCCCTCACACTGTCACTCAGTAACCCCTCTCCCCCAGCGCCCTGTGTTACTGACTGTATCTCTACTGATGTTAATCCAGCTCCCTCACACTGTCACTCAGTAACCCCTCTCCCCCCAGCACCCTGTGTTACTGACTGTATCACTACTGATGTTAATCCAGCTCTCTCACACTGTCACTCAGTAACCCCTCTCCCCCCAGTGCCCTGTGTTACTGATTGTATCTCTACTGATGTTAATCCAGCTCCCACTCACTGTCACTCAGTAATCCCTCTCCCCCCAGCGCCCTGTGTTACTGACTGTATCTCTACTGAAGTTAATCCAGCTCCCTCACACTGTCACTCAGTAACCCCTCTCCCCACAGCTCCCTGTGTTACTGACTGTATCTCTACTGAAGTTAATCCAGCTCCCTCACACTGTCACTCAGTAACCCCTCTCCCCCCAGTGCCCTGTGTTACTGATTGTATCTCTCCTGATGTTGATCCAGCTCCCTCACACTGTCACTCAGTAACCCCTCTCCCCCCAGCGCCCTGTGTTACTGACTGTATCTCTCCTGATGTTGATCCAGCTCCCTCACACTGTCACTCAGTAACCCCTCTCCCCACAGCACCCTGTGTTACTGACTGTATCTCTACTGATGTTAATCCAGCTCCCTCTCACTGTCACTCAGTAACCCCTCTCTCCCCACAGCTCCCTGTGTTACTGACTGTATCTCTACTTATGTTAATCCAGCTCCCTCTCACTGTCACTCAGTAACCCCTCTCCCCCCAGCACCCTGTGTTACTGACTGTATCTCTACTGATGTTAATATGGCTCTCCCATCCTGTCACTCAGTAACCCCTCTCCCCCCAGCGCCCTGTGTTACTGACTGTATCTCTACTGATGTTAATCCAGCTCCCTCACACTATCACTCAGTAACCCCTCTCCCCCCAGCGCCCTGTGTTACTGACTGTATCTCTACTGATGTTAATCTAGTTGCCTCACACTGTCACTCAGTAACCCCTCTCCCCCCAGCGCCCTGTGTTACTGACTGTATCTCTACTGATGTTAATCCAGCACCCTCACACTGTCACTCAGTAACCCCTCTCTCCCCAGCACCCTGTGTTACTGACTGTATCTCTACTGATGTTAATCCAGCTCCCTCACACTGTCACTCAGTAACCCCTCTCTACCCAGCGCCCTGTGTTACTGACTGTATCACTACTGATGTTAATCCAGCACCCTAACACTGTCACTCAGTAACCCCTCTCTCCCCAGCACCCTGTGTTACTGACTGTATCTCTACTGATGTTAATCAAGCTCCCTCACACTGTCACTCAGTAACCCCTCTCCCCCCAGCGCCCTGTGTTACTGACTGTATCTCTACTGATGTTAATCCAGCACCCTCTCACTGTCACTCAGTAACCCCTCTCCCTCCAGCGCCCTGTGTTACTGACTGTATCTCTACTGAAGTTAATCCAGCTCCCTCACACTGTCACTCAGTAACCCCTCTCCCCCCAGCGCCCTGTGTTACTGACTGTATCTCTACTGAAGTTAATCCAGCTCCCTCACACTGTCACTCAGTAACACCTCTCCCCCCAGCACCCTGTGTTACTGACTGTATCTCTACTGAAGTTAATCCAGCTCCCTCACACTGTCACTCAGTAACCCCTCTCCCCACAGCGCCCTGTGTTACTGACTGTATCTCTACTGAAGTTAATCCAGCTCCCTCACACTGTCACTCAGTAACCCCTCTCCCCACAGCGCCCTGTGTTACTGACTGTATCTCTACTGAAGTTAATCCAGCTCCCTCACACTGTCACTCAGTAACCCCTCTCCCCACAGCGCCCTGTGTTACTGACTGTATCTCCATGATGTTAATCCAGTTGCCTCACACTGTCACTCAGTAAACCCTCTCCCCACAGCGCCCTGTGTTACTGACTGTATCTCTACTGATGTTAATCCAGCTCTCCCATCCTGTCACTCAGTAACCCCTCTCCCCCCAGCGCCCTGTGTTACTGACTGTATCTCTACTGATGTTAATCCAGCTCCCTCACACTGTCACTCAGTAACCCCTCTCTCCCCCAGCGCCCTGTGTTACTGACTGTATCTCTACTGATGTTAATCCAGCTCCCTCACACTGTCACTCAGGAACCCCTCTCCCCACAGCACCCTGTGTTACTGACTGTATCTCTACTGATGTTAATCCAGCTCCCTCACACTGTCACTCAGTAACCCCTCTCCCCACAGCACCCTGTGTTACTGACTGTATCACTACTGATGTTAATCCAGCACCCTAACACTGTCACTCAGTAACCCCTCTCTCCCCAGCACCCTGTGTTACTGACTGTATCTCTACTGATGTTAATCAAGCTCCCTCACACTGTCACTCAGTAACCCCTCTCCCTCAGCACCCTGTGTTACTGACTGTATCTCTACTGATGTTAATCCAGTTCGCTCACACTGTCACTCAGTAACCCCTCTCTACCCAGCGCCCTGTGTTACTGATTGTATCTCTCCTGATGTTGATCCAGCTCCCTCACACTGTCACTCAGGAACCCCTCTCCCCACAGCACCCTGTGTTACTGACTGTATCTCTACTGATGTTAATCCAGCTCCCTCACACTGTCACTCAGTAACCCCTCTCCCCACAGCACCCTGTGTTACTGACTGTATCTCTACTGATGTTAATCCAGCTCCCTCACACTGTCACTCAGTAACCCCTCTCCCCACAGCACCCTGTGTTACTGACTGTATCACTACTGATGTTAATCCAGCTCCCTCACACTGTCACTCAGTAACCCCTCTCCCCCCAGCGCCCTGTGTTACTGACTGTATCTCTACTGATGTTAATCCAGCTCCCTCACACTGTCAATCAGTAACCCCTCTCCCCCCAGCACCCTGTGTTGCTGACTGTATCTCTACTGATGTTAATCCAGCTCCCTCACACTGTCACTCAGTAACCCCTCTCCCCACAGCACCCTGTGTTACTGACTGTATCTCTGCTGATGTTAATCCAGCTCCCTCACACTGTCACTCAGTAACCCCTCTCCCCACAGAACCCTGTGTTACTGACTGTATTTCTACTGATGTTAATCCAGCTCCCTCACACTGTCACTCAGGAACCCCTCTCCCCACAGCACCCTGTGTTACTGACTGTATCTCTACTGATGTTAATCCAGCTCCCTCACACTGTCACTCAGTAACCCCTCTCCCCACAGCACCCTGTGTTACTGACTGTATCTCTACTGATGTTAATCCAGCTCCCTCACACTGTCACTCAGTAACCCCTCTCCCCACAGCACCCTGTGTTACTGACTGTATCTCTGCTGATGTTAATCCAGCTCCCTCACACTGTCACTCAGTAACCCCTCTCCCCACAGCACCCTGTGTTACTGACTGTATCTCTACTGATGTTAATCCAGCTCCCTCACACTGTCACTCAGTAACCCCTCTCCCCACAGCACCCTGTGTTACGGACTGTATCTCTGCTGATGTTAATCCAGCTCCCTCACACTGTCACTCAGTAACCCCTCTCCCCCAGCACCCTGTGTTACTGACTGTATCTCTACTGATGTTAATCCAGCTCCCTCACACTGTCACTCAGTAACCCCTCTCTCCCCTAGCACCCTGTGTTACTGACTGTATCTCTACTGATGTTAATCCAGCTCCCTAACACTGTCACTCAGTAACCCCTCTCTCCCCCAGCGCCCTGTGTTACTGACTGTATCTCTACTGATGTTAATCCAGCTCCCTCACACTGTCACTCAGTAACCCCTCTCTCCCCCAGCGCCCTGTGTTACTGACTGTATCTCTACTGATGTTAATCCAGCTCCCTCACACTGTCACTCAGTAACCCCTCTCTCCCCCAGCGCCCTGTGTTACTGACTGTATCTCATCTGATGTTAATCCAGCTCCCTCACACTGTCACTCAGTAACCCCTCTCCCCACAGCACCCTGTGTTACTGACTGTATCTCTACTGATGTTAATCCAGCTCCCTCACACAGTCACTCAGTAACCCCTCTCTCCCCCAGCGCCCTGTGTTACTGACTGTATCTCATCTGATGTTAATCCAGCTCCCTCACACTGTCACTCAGTAACCCCTCTCCCCACAGCACCCTGTGTTACTGACTGTATCTCTACTGATGTTAATCCAGCTCCCTCACACTGTCACTCAGTAACCCCTCTCCCCACAGCACCCTGTGTTACTGACTGTATCTCTACTGATGTTAATCCAGCTCCCTCACACTGTCACTCAGTAACCCCTCTCCCCACAGCACCCTGTGTTACTGACTGTATCTCTGCTGATGTTAATCCAGCTCCCTCACACTGTCACTCAGTAACCCCTCTCCCCACAGCACCCTGTGTTACTGACTGTATCTCTACTGATGTTAATCCAGCTCCCTCACACTGTCACTCAGTAACCCCTCTCCCCACAGCACCCTGTGTTACGGACTGTATCTCTACTGATGTTAATCCAGCTCCCTCACACTGTCACTCAGTAACCCCTCTCCCCCAGCACCCTGTGTTACTGACTGTATCTCTACTGATGTTAATCCAGCTCCCTCACACTGTCACTCAGTAACCCCTCTCTCCCCTAGCACCCTGTGTTACTGACTGTATCTCTACTGATGTTAATCCAGCTCCCTAACACTGTCACTCAGTAACCCCTCTCTCCCCCAGCGCCCTGTGTTACTGACTGTATCTCTACTGATGTTAATCCAGCTCCCTCACACTGTCACTCAGTAACCCCTCTCTCCCCCAGCGCCCTGTGTTACTGACTGTATCTCTACTGATGTTAATCCAGCTCCCTCACACTGTCACTCAGTAACCCCTCTCTCCCCCAGCGCCCTGTGTTACTGACTGTATCTCATCTGATGTTAATCCAGCTCCCTCACACTGTCACTCAGTAACCCCTCTCCCCACAGCACCCTGTGTTACTGACTGTATCTCTACTGATGTTAATCCAGCTCCCTCACACTGTCACTCAGTAACCCCTCTCCCCACAGCACCCTGTGTTACTGACTGTATCTCTACTGATGTTAATCCAGCTCCCTCACACTGTCACTCAGTAACCCCTCTCTCCCCTAGCACCCTGTGTTACTGACTGTATCTCTACTGATGTTAATCCAGCTCCCTAACACTGTCACTCAGTAACCCCTCTCTCCCCCAGCGCCCTGTGTTACTGACTGTATCTCTACTGATGTTAATCCAGCTCCCTCACACTGTCACTCAGTAACCCCTCTCTCCCCAGCACCCTGTGTTACTGACTGTATCTCTCCTGATGTTAATCCAGCTCCCTCACACTGTCACTCAGTAACCCCTCTCTCCCCCAGCGCCCTGTGTTACTGACTGTATCTCTACTGATGTTAATCCAGCTCCCTCACACTGTCACTCAGTAACCCCTCTCTCCCCCAGCGCCCTGTGTTACTGACTGTATCTCATCTGATGTTAATCCAGCTCCCTCACACTGTCACTCAGTAACCCCTCTCCCCCCAGAGCCCTGTGTTACTGACTGTATCTCTACTGATGTTAATCCAGCTCCCTCACACTGTCACTCAGTAACCCCTCTCCCCCCAGCGCCCTGTGTTACTGACTGTATCTCTACTGATGTTAATCCATTCTGACTCATCAGCATATACTGTTGACACAAAAATGTTTTGAAAAGCAAAATAAAGTACTGTAGAAGTTTCACCGCAACTACTCTTAATCCTGCATCTTAAATGTTTGTTTGCAACTGGATCCTCGATGATGAGTCACACATTCTACTGAAGAATGTCAGAGGTGAGATGGATCCAGGAATTAATAAATAGAAGGGTGTGATGAATCCAGAAGTGAGAGTTGGGAGTGAAGGAGCAAAGGATCCAGGAGTGACAGAGTCAGGAAAAGAAAAAGAAAAGACTTGTATTTTTTAGCCCGTTTCATAGTATCATAGTTACATGGTAACTATGGTTACAGCACAGGAAGAGGCCATTCAGCCCGTCCCATCCTTGCTGACTCTCTGAAAGAGCAAATCACATGGTCCAAATCCTCCCGCCTTTTCCCCCAGCCCTGCAAATCTTTTCTTTCCATTCAATTATCCAATTCCCTTTTGAAAGCCATGTTGAACCTGCCGCCACCACACTCTCAGACAGTGCATTCCAGATCCTAAACACTCACTGAACCTGCCTCCACTACACTCTCAGACAGTGCATTCCAGATCCTAAACATTCATTGAACCTGCCTCCACCACACTCTCAGACAGTGCATTCCAGATCCTAAACATTCATTGAACCTGCCTCCACCACAGTCTCAGACAGTGTATTCCAGATCCTAAACACTCACTGAACCTGCCTCCACCACACTCTCAGACAGTGCATTCCAGATCCTAAACACTCACTGAACCTGCCTCCTCCACACTCTCAGACAGTGCATTCCAGATCCTAAACACTCACTGAACCTGCCTCCGCCACACTCTCAGACAGTGCATTCCAGATCCTAAACACTCACTGAACCTGTTTCATCACACTCTCAGACAGTGCATTCCAGATCCTAAACACTCACTGAAACTGCCTCCAACACACTCTCAGACAGTGCATTCCAGATCCTAAACACTCACTGGACCTGCCTCCACCACACTCTCAGACAGTGCATTCCAGATCCTAAACACTCACTGGACCTGCCTCCACCACTCTCTCAGACAATGCATTCCAGATCCTAAACACTCACTGAACCTGCCTCCGCCACACGCTCAGGCAGTGCATTCCAGATCCTAAACACTCACTGAACCTGCCTCCACCACACTCTCAGATAGTGCATTCCGGACCCTAAACACTCACTGAACCTGTTTCACCACACTCTCAGACAATGCATTCCAGATCCGAAACACTCACTGAAACTGCCTCCGCCACACGCTCAGGCAGTGCATTCCAGATCCTAAACACTCACTGAACCTGCCTCCGCCACACTCTCAGACAGTGCATTCCAGATCCGAAAAGCTCACTGAACCTGCCTCCACCACACCCTCAGACAGTGCATTCCAGATCCTAAACACTCACTGAACCTGCCTCCACCACACTCTCAGACGGTGCGTTCCGGATCCTAAACACTCACTGAACCTGCCTCCACCACACTCTCAGACAGTGCATTCCAGAAACTAAACACTCACTGAACCTGCCTACACCGCACTCTCAGACAGTGCATTCCAGATCCTAAACACTCACTGAACCTGCCTCCACCACACTCTCAGACAGTGCATTCCAGAAACTAAACACTCACTGAACCTGCCTCCACCACACTCTCAGACGGTGCGTTCCGGATCCTAAACACTCACTGAACCTGCCTCCACCACACTCTCAGACAGTGCATTCCAGAAACTAAACACTCACTGAACCTGCCTCCACCGCACTCTCAGACAGTGCATTCCAGATCCTAAACACTCACTGAACCTGCCTCCACCGTACTCTCCGACAGAGCATTCCAGATCCGAAACACACATTGAACCTGCCTCCACCACACTCTCAGACAGTGCATTCCAGATCCTAAACACTCACTGAACCTGCCTCCACCACACTCTCAGACACTGCATTCCAGATCCTAAACACTCACTGAACCTGCCTCCACCACACTCTCAGACAGTGCATTCCAGATCCTAAACACTCACTGAACCTGCCTCCACCACACTCTCAGACAGTGCATTCCAGATCCTAAACACTCACTGAACCTGCCTCCGCCACACTCTCAGACAGTGCATTCCAGATCCTAAACACTCACTGACCCTGCCTCCACCACACTCTCAGACACTGCATTCCAGATCCTAAACACTCACTGAACCTGCCTCCACCACACTCTCAGACAGTGCATTCCAGATCCTAAACACTCACTGAACCTGCCTCCCCCACACTCTCAGACATTGCATTCCAGATCCTAAAAACTCACTGAACCTGCCTCCATCACACTCTCAGACAGTGTATTCCAGATCCTAAACACTCACTGAACCTGCCTCCACCGCACTCTCAGACAGTGCATTCCAGATCCTCAACACTCACTGAACCTGCCTCCACCGCACTCTCAGACAGTGCATTCCAGATCCTAAACACTCACTGAACCTGCCTCCACCGCACTCTCAGACAGTGCATTCCAGATCCGAAACACACATTGAACCTGCCTCCACCACACTCTCAGACAGTGCATTCCAGATCCTAAACACTCACAGAACCTGCCTCCACCACACTCTCAGACAGTGCATCCCAGATCCTAAACACTCACTGAACCTGCCTCCACCACACGCTCAGACAGTGCATTCCAGATCCTAAACACTCACTGACCCTGCCTCCACCACACTCTCAGACACTGCATTCCAGATCCTAAACACTCACTGAACCTGCCTCCACCACACTCTCAGACAGTGCATTCCAGATCCTAAACACTCACTGAACCTGCCTCCCCCACACTCTCAGACATTGCATTCCAGATCCTAAAAACTCACTGAACCTGCCTCCATTACACTCTCAGACAGTGTATTCCAGATCCTAAACACTCACTGAACCTGCCTCCACCACACTCTCAGACAGTGCATTCCAGATCCTCAACACTCACTGAACCTGCCTCCACCGCACTCTCAGACAGTGCATTCCAGATCCTAAACACTCACTGAACCTGCCTCCACCGCACTCTCAGACAGTGCATTCCAGATCCGAAACACACATTGAACCTGCCTCCACCACACTCTCAGACAGTGCATTCCAGATCCTAAACACTCACAGAACCTGCCTCCACCACACTCTCAGACAGTGCATCCCAGATCCTAAACACTCACTGAACCTGCCTCCACCACACTCTCAGACGGTGCGTTCCGGATCCTAAACACTCACTGAACCTGCCTCCACCACACTCTCAGACAGTGCATTCCAGAAACTAAACACTCACTGAACCTGCCTACACCGCACTCTCAGACAGTGCATTCCGGATCCTAAACACTCACTGCACCTGCCTCCACCGCACTCTCAGACAGTGCATTCCAGACCCTAAACACTCACTGAACCTGCCTCCCCCACTCTCAGACAGTGCATTCCAGATCCTAAAAACTCACTGAACCTGCCTCCATCACACTCTCAGACAGTGCATTCCAGATCCTATACACTCACTGAACCTGCCTCCACCACACTCTCAGACAGTGCATTCCAGATCCGAAACAGTCACTGAACCTGCCTCCGCCACACTCTCAGACAGTGCATTCCAGATCCTAAACACTCACTGAACCTGCCTCCCCCACACTCTCAGACAGTGCGTTCCGGATCCTGAACACTCACTGAACCTGCCTCCACCGCACACTCAGACAGTGCATTCCAGATCCTAAACACTCACTGAACCTGCCTCCCCCACACTCTCAGACAGTGCATTCCAGATCCTAAACACTCACTGAACCTGCCTCCCCCACACTCTCAGGCAGTGCATTCCAGATCCTAAACACTCACTGAACCTGCCTCCCCCACACTCTCAGACAGTGCATTCCCGATCCTAAACACTCACTGAACCTGCCTCCCCCACACTCTCAGACAGTGCATTCCAGATCCTAAACACTCACTGAACCTGCCTACCCCACACTCTCAGACAGTGCATTCCAGATCCTAAACACTCACTGAACCTGCCTTCACCGCACTCTCAGACAGTGCATTCCAGATCCTAAACACTCACAGAACCTGCCTCCACCACACTCTCAGACAGTGCATTCCAGATCCTAAACACTCACTGAACCTGCCTCCCCCACACTCTCAGACATTGCATTCCAGATCCTAAAAACTCACTGAACCTGCCTCCATCACACTCTCAGACAGTGTATTCCAGATCCTAAACACTCACTGAACCTGCCTCCACCACACTCTCAGACAGTGCATTCCAGATCCTCAACACTCACTGAACCTGCCTCCACCGCACTCTCAGACATTGCATTCCAGATCCTAAAAACTCACTGAACCTGCCTCCATCACACTCTCAGACAGTGTATTCCAGATCCTAAACACTCACTGAACCTGCCTCCACCACACTCTCAGACAGTGCATTCCAGATCCGAAACACACACTGAAGCTGCCTCCCCCACACTCTCAGACAGTGCGTTCCAGATCCTAAACACTCACTGAACCTGCCTCCAACACACTCTCAGACAGTGCATTCCAGATCCTAAACACTCACAGAACCTGCCTCCACCACACTCTCAGACAGTGCATTCCAGATCCTAAACACTCACTGAACCTGCCTCCCCCACACTCTCAGACATTGCATTCCAGATCCTAAACACTCACTGAACCTGCCTCCACCGCACTCTCAGACAGTGCATTCCAGATCCTAAACACTCACAGAACCTGCCTCCACCACACTCTCAGACAGTGCATTCCAGATCCTAAACACTCACTGAACCTGCCTCCACCGCACTCTCAGACAGTGCATTCCAGATCCTAAACACTCACTGAACCTGCCTCCAACACACTCTCAGACATTGCATTCCAGATCCTAAACACTCACTGAACCTGCCTCCACCGCACTCTCAGA